>NC_056737.1:720320050-720337550 GCF_019279795.1 Protopterus annectens
TTTTTTTAGCAACCAATAGCATTAAACTTAATAAGGCCTTACAATGTTGAGGCAATTCAGATCATATGCCCCTGCTGTAGAGAGTCATTTCCTTAGTTACAGCCATTTGGTCTCCCAACGTACATATGTCTCAGCTGTCCAGATTTTTGCAGAATGTCCAGATTTCTGGCTCATATATTTGGTCTATTACTCATAAAATTTGTGTTTTTTTTTTAACAAATAACTGGGATAATCTGAGGATTGAAGTTACTAAATAATGACATACATTTCAGTTTCAGACTTCAGATCTTTCAGAAAATGTACGTAAACACAATCCCTGTTACTCCACCAACTTTCTAAATTTATAAGAGCAATATTTAAAATCTATCCCTATTTTTCGGCCTTTGTCCACCTGTTTTGTCAGGCTTTGTCCAGATTTCTTGCACTAAGAGGTTGAGAGGTATGTCCCCCAGTATTTCTGACAGAGTACTCTGTAATGTAGTTTTAAAATCTCCCAACTCCTCACACTCCCAAAAAAATGTTCATAGTTATTTCTGTGTTTCCTATCTCATCGCCAGCATTTGCTATCTACCTGAGGAAAAAAAATTGAAGTTCATTTGGAGTATAAAATACTTGTGCAAACATTTCCAAGCAAAAATCCTAAACCTGGATTCTGTTGCATACTTGGAAGACATACGCATGTCCTTCTGTTGTTCCCTTGTAAATTGCTTTTCTAGTCTTTCTTCCCAATCTTTTCTAACCTCCTCTGATTGATTCTTAAGTTTATTGTACAACATTTCATCTTCTTCTTCTTTCGGCTTTTCCCGGTTAGGGGTCGCCACAGCGGATCACCTTGTCCGCTCATGATTGGCAGTGGAGTTTTACGGTGTCGAGTTGCCAGCCCGGCGTCCAACCTTCCACTGAAGGCACACACACGCACACATTCACACCTAGGGCCACTTTAGAGTGTCCAATCCACCTGCAGCATGTCTTTGGGATGTGGGAGGAAACCCACGCCACCACAGGGAGGACATGCAGACTCCGCACAGAAGGCACCCCAGCCGGGGATCGAACCGGAGAACGTCTTGCTGTGAGGCGGCAATGCTAAATATGCCCTACTAATTATCCCCTTTTTAAACAACAGCTTCTGTTCTAGGCTCGAGTAATTGCTAGTTAAAGTTTCTACTTTTTCCAGACTTTTGTTATTTGACTGTATATATTCCTTCAGTGTTTCACTTATTTTAAATATTTCCTGAGTGCATTTGATTTATTTTTTCTCTAAATTGCCGGAAGCCATCTTCTGTACCAGAGCTAAAAGTTGAATTGCCTTTTTTGCTGAACATCTGCAAAATTCTTCCCAGTCAGAATTTTTCTTCCCCTTTTGTGGTTGATTGTTACTTTCTGAAGTTCATCCAGGCAGTGTGATTACTAGTTGTACCCAAATTGCTAGCTTTTACTGGCTTTTCTTCACAATTGCAGTTTTCACACTGAGCAGGTTGTAGTCAAGCTGTTGATCGATGGGCAGCCATTTTGGAAGTCCTTTTCTTAATTCTTTCATCGTCATTATTACCAGCGCCCTTTTTTCCATTTTCTGCATGAGGTCAATGTGTTGCTTCAAGTGTCACCATCTCTGTTGATTCATTGTCACACTCTTGCCTTCTTTAAAAGTCAAGCACGATTGTTGCAGGTCTTCTCTCACACAGTCAATCCATCTCTTTGCTGGACACCCTTATTTCCTCTTGCCTTCTTCCTGTCTATCCAAACCATCTTCATCAGATTGTCTTCTGTTGGCCTGCACATGTGCCTAAACCACCATAAGCTGTTCTCTTTGATATTCTCAGCACTTGGAGATACTTTTCCTTCTGCTCTGATCTCATTTTTTTGTGTGTCCCACAGTGTGTATCTTAACAACCCATCTTGGATACCTCATCTCCATCACTTCTAGCTTCCTCAACTGCTGTAACTACTTTCCAGGTTTCTGTACTACACAGTAGTACTGGCTGCTTCTTTGGTATTTTTCTGTCATGCACTATCCCTGACACTCTGTGCCAGGTGGCTGTAGCCCTTTAATTCTAACTCTAACCTCCTCATTCAGATTTCCCTTTTCCTCAACCACCCCTCCTGTGTACTTGAAGCTATTAACTTGTTCCATTATTTTCCCTTCTATCTCAGTTCTCAGCAGTTTTTTATTCCCCCATTTGCTACCATTACAACTGTCTTATCTGTAGATAGTTTGGTCCCATCTACTTTTAGTTAAGGATTCCATCCCCATCCTTTGCTGAAGCTGTTGTTCAGAGTCTGCCTGTAATGTCACATTGTCTGCATGTAGTAACTTTTTCGATTTGTCCCCTCCAACCTATTTGCTAATGTAGTGCATTACTAGTATGAACAGCAGTGGGCTCAGTACTGAACCCTAACGCACTCCCACTCCCACTGGAAACCTCTCTGTGAGTCTGAAAACTGTTTGTACTTGTGTCATTGGATCCTTGTAATAGCTACACTAATTCATCCAATTCTTCTGGGTCTTTAAATCATCAAAGACCTGCCCAAATTAGATTTCTTGGGACCTTTTTTTATGCTTTCGCCAAATCTAGGAAGGCCCAGTTGGACTCTTTCCTCATCTGTAGCTTCTTCTGAACAAACATGAAATCAATTGTGATGCATCCTGATCTGAATCAGAACTGCTCATCTCCCGTCATACTTTCCATTACTCTGTGTATTTATTTATCAGTTATTCTGTCCAGAACTTTCATGCAGTGTGACAGGAGTTTGATGACTGTCGACTGCCCATTGTTGTTAATATCCCTTTTGATCGTGTACACTGGCATTCATATGCTTAATCTCCAGTCATCTGGGACATTCCTTTCTCTATCCATACTGCTATGAGTACTCTCAGGAACCATTTCTCTAACTCACCCAACATCTTGATCATATCTACCGTCACCTCACTGGAGCCAGCTGCTTTCCCTTACTTCATTTTCCTTAGTGCATTTCTTACCTCTTTGAGAGTGGGATCCTCATTTTTCATCATAGGCTGTTTTTGGAGCAGTACACCTTCTGTGAGGTTTCCTTCATTCAGAAACTGCTGTAAGTACCCCATCTGAAGTAGTTAACTTCATTTGATCGGCAACCTGTGGGTGTCGGATCTGACCTCGGATCTGAGCCGGCAGCTTTCCAAGCTAAAGATCCGAGCTCTCAGCTCCTCCTCCTTACCCATAATACCCTGGTACCTCCCTCCAGTCCTAAGATCTCGTTTGCCGCATCTTCTGAAGCATTAGGGACGAGCTCTTAGCGTTTTTGGTGAGAGGAATTTAGGTATTTTTTCTCAGGTAAATAGTTTTTTTTTGGTGTGTGTGTCTGTATAGTAGCCCTTAGTTTAGTTAAACTGTGCTTTTATTAATTTTTTGTGGTAAATTAGTATTTTTTCCCTTCCCCTTACTGTGTGTCAGGGCGTGTGCTTGTGTGTGATGGCCGAGGGCCCTAAGGCCATTTTTTTCAAAATGTGCTGAGTGTGGTCATAAGCTGTCCCCAGCGGATGGCCACACTCAGTGCGTTCTTCACCTGGGGGTAGCCCACTTAACATCGGACTGCCAGATTTGTGCAGCCTTTAACATCCGGCCTCTGAGAGACAGGAGGAACAAGCTAATCCTGGCGGGACTCTTGCCCCAGGATTCTTCTTCCTCCTCTCCCTCAGTGGCGCCAGTCGCGGCTGTGACTGTCCAGCCTTCAGCTCCCCCTCCGCTGGCTGGGACTCAACCTCCCGCTGCTTCCCAAGGAGAGGGGGACTCTTCCAGTAAAGAGAAGAGACATAGAGAAAAGGACAGGGATAGGCACAGGAGTCATAAGCGGTGGGCCGAATCAGATCCTTCGGCGCCGCCAGCTAAATTGACTTGTTCCCCTATGAGGGTTTCCAGGTCTTCCCCCTCTCGGCTCCGTTCTCCATGCTTCTCTCCGGAGCCGGAGGAGGAGTCCCGGTCACCTTCGAGGTCATCTAGGCGGCCTTCCCGGCCCGCCTCGATGACTTTTTTCAGGTCTACAAGGAGTCTGTCTGATGCAGATATGGACCGGATGATGCGTCGATTCCTGCAGGCCCAGATACAGATGGGAGTACTCCTAACCCCCCTCCCTCCGGGAGGGAGCTCGGCCCCTTTCTTTGCACCCATTGCTCCTTCTCCGATCCATTATCGGGTTTCGGAGCCGTCGAATCCGAGTTCTCTCAGAGCTGGGGAGTCAGTGCCGATAGTAGTTGCTACTTCGACGCCAGCCTTACCCTTGAGTTTATCGGGTCATCTTTCGGATCCGAGCTTTCGGGGCTGAGAGCTGAGCTTCGGATCCGCAGGGGTGAGTGTGTCTTCGGCCCTGTTGCTGTCGGAGCACACTTCCCTTTCGGGTTCGATCGCGTCGGCTCTGACACCAGTCCTCACTTCGGAGCCGAGGGGACTACTCTCGGAGCCAGGGGAGAGTGGTTCACCTTCGGCCTTCGACGTGGTGGAGAGGGTGCTGTCGAGGAGTTCGAAGTCCCCGGGCTGTACTACGAATCCTTCCTTCACTCCCTTGCATATGGGCCTGTCTTCCAGGGACAGCCTGCTCCTCAGTTAGTTCCCGTAGAGGAGCAGGACCTCGTTGGTGAGCCCTCCTCGGACAGCCCCGCCGAGGAGGCCCCTCACAAACGAAAGTGTAAGAGGAGGCA
This sequence comes from Protopterus annectens, assembly GCF_019279795.1. Lineage (NCBI taxonomy): Eukaryota > Metazoa > Chordata > Ceratodontiformes > Protopteridae > Protopterus > Protopterus annectens. The sequence continues at coordinate 720,324,720 of NC_056737.1, forward strand.
CTTGGGCTCCCCCGAGTCCCTCACGAAGGACATTGACTTAGAGGAAGGGGAAGGTTCCCCTAGGTCACCCCCTGAGGACATCTCATTTGGAGACATTATGGAGATGCTGTGCATAAGAGGGGGGTGGTCAGCCCAAAAACTTTCCTTGGATGAGTCTGTGTTTCTGGAGGCGTTCAACGCAGGCCCGTCTACCTCTTGGGTGTCCCCTCTGGCCGACCCCCTGGTAGATTTGATTACTACCTAGGCTTGGAAGGAGCCGGAAACTGTGGAGCCAATCCCCAGGAGACCGGATAAAATTCTTAGTCCCCCTTCTGACAAGCCGGCGTGGAATAAAGGTTCCCCGGTAGATGCCATGGTGGTGGCGGCGGCCACCAAGAAGCAACTGGCACAAGAAAGTTCCTCGGTCCAGCCTCCTGATAAGGAATCTCGGACAATGGACCGCATTGGAAAGTGGATGTTTGCTTCAGCCACCTTTTCTATAAGGGCACTGAATTATCTGACACACGTAATTAGGCTTCAGCGGGATCTGATAAAGGAATACACTGGGTCTCCCCTGGAGTCCATGGTGGCCGAGGATAAATGGACCTTCTCGGCTCGCATGGCCACTCTGAAGTCAATATCAAACACTTCTATGCAGCTTCTCTCCCATGCCACGGAGGGGGCGGCTAGGGCCAGCGGAGTAGGGGTCGCCTTGCAGCGCCATGCCTGGCTCCATCTTTGCGACTTTGCGGAACCCTTCAAGGCGTCCTTCACGAATGCTCCCTTTGACGGTTCTACGCTATTCGGCAAAACCATCCGCGGCACGCTACTCCAGAGCAAGAAAGATGGGAAGACTCTGTCTGCCGTTGGAATCCGCTTCTCCACTCCTGAAAGGTCCTTCTCAAGGAACCAGGGAGGACAAAAGAAGATGTGGTTCCAGAAGTCTCAGCAGTCCCGTCCCGCTCTGGACCCTTCGTCCTTCAGAGGCAGAGGAGGACAAGGTGGATGCCGGCCCAGAGGAAGACGAGGGCCGAAGAATTTTGGGTCGAGAGAACCCTTCTCCGACCGACCCGTGCAGCAGCCCTGAGGGGTTGCCCGACTGTCCCTGTCTGGAGGCAGTCGGGGGGCGTTTTTTGGAGCATCTAGCAAGTTGGGAGTCCATTACTACAGATCGCGGGGTGCTCCGAATAATATCCAGAGGTTACTCTGTCCCCTTCCTGCATCTACCCCCACTAACGAAGCACCTCCCCGATGCTCCACTCAATCAGAGGGAGGCTGCAGCTTCAGAGATACAGAGGTTACTAGAAAAAAGGGCCATCCAGCACGTCCCCCCAGAGCAGTCCGGGTTGGGCAATTACTCCAGGTTCTTTTTGGTGCCAAAAAAGACGGGGGACTTAAGGCCAGTTCTCGATCTGTCTACTCTGAACCTGTTCATTGCCAAAGAGAAATTCCAGATGGTCACTCTACAATCTCTTCTCCCCCTCCTGCAGGAGAACGACTGGATGTGCTCCATAGACCTCAAGGATGCGTACTACCATATTCTCATGGACAGATGATCCAGAAGGTTTCTCCGCTTTCGGCTAGGGGCCAGTCATTATCAGTTCAGGGTTCCTCCGTTTGGCCTCACCACAACCCCCAGGGTGTTCACCAAGGTCATGGCAGTTGTGGCAGCCCACCTGAGACTTCAGGGAATTCAGGTCTTCCCATACCTAGATTACTGGCTCCTCACCGCCCCCACCAGGCATCTACTCTGTTCTGCAGGAATTATTCTGTACTCTTGGCCCATCATCTAGACATTACCATAGATTTCAGGAAGTCATCTCTTCTTCATGTTCAAGTTCTGGATTTCATAGGGGCCAGGATAAACACGCTTCAGTCCAGGGCTTTTCTGACAACAGACAACTTACGCACCTTGTCACTTCACATAATAGCGCATCTACAGTCCCCAGCCCCAGCCGCGGATTTAGTCCTGAGAGCCCTAGGATCCATGGCGGCAGCCATCAGCCTTTCACCTCTTGCTCGATTGCACATGAAAGTCCTTCAGTGGACCCTTCAAATCCAATGGTCCCTCCTCCTTCACTCACTGGATTCACTGATTCCCCTAAGCAGGGTTTGCAGGAACTCCCTTCTTTGGTGGCTCCATTCCTTTGCGCTCCGAGAAGGGAGATCATTCGTAATGCCTCAACCCCAAACCACGCTGACCACGGACGCATCTCGCCTCGGGTGGGGGGGCATTGAATGGGAAGAACCGTCCAAGGCACCTGGACCCTTGTAGAGACCGTTCTGCATATCAGTGTTCTGGAGATGAGGGCAGTGCTGCTAGCGTTGCAAGCCCTTCAAGACCTTCTTCCTCCGGGAACTATTGCAATTCAGATAGATAACATGGCGGTAGTCTGGTACATCAACAAACAGAGAGGAACCAAGTCTTACCCTCTTTGTCGAGAGGCTATGAGAGTTTGGGAATGGACGATTGCCACCAACCACTTTCTGATAGCAATGCACATTCCAGGTCTGTCCAACATACTAGCGGACAAGCTGAGTCGTTCGATCCTCACACCTTACGAGTGGTCTCTAAACCCCTTAGTAGCGAAACAGATCTTCCTCAGATGGGGTCAGCCTTGCTGCAGTCTCTTTGCGTCTCCTTCAAACGCAAAATGCAGCAGGTTTTTCGCTCTAATTCCCCCACTGGGGGAGAGTCCCAGAGACGCTCTGGTTCATGCTTGGCCGCCCGGTCTTCTTTATGCTTATCCTCCTCTTCCACTAATGACGAACTTTCTGCAGAAAGCTCATCGGTTGGGGAGCAAAATAATCCTCATAGCCCCATTCTGGCCTCGCCAGATCTGGTTCCCATACTTGCGGTCTCACATCATAGCCCCTCCTTGGGTCTTGAATCCCATTCCGGATCTGATCTCTCATCCTTTGGGATTGCAAACTCCGAACCTGGACGACCTCAAGCTCACAGCTTGGTTGATCCAGTTCCACTAATGGCTAGGACTCCCGGTATCTCATCTTCCGTAAAATCTATTCTGGTAGCGGCGCATAAACCTTCTACCAGGAAGATCTACAAGAGTAAATGGAAGCGTTTTTCCATCTGGGCCAAACATAGGGAGTTGGATCCTTTTACAGCTCCCATTCCAACAGTTCTAGAATTTCTGTCCCAAATTTTTCACCAAGGGGCCAGTGCTTCTACTGTTAAGGTTCAGATGGCTGCGATTTCTCATTTCCACATTGGGGACAACCTTGGTACCTTAGCTTCCGCTAAGATATGCAAGACCTTTTTGAAAGGCGCTTTCCTGTCAAGAATGTGGTTCCCCCATGGGACTTAACCTTGGTTCTGCAGGCGCTAACTGGTCCACCCTTTGAACCTGCAGCTTCCGTCGATTTAAAATTCTTATCTTGGAAAACTGCCTTCTTGGTTGTAATTACTTCAGCTAGAAGTGTGTCTGAACTTCAAGTTCTCTGTACAAACCCCCAGTACCTGGTCTTCCATAAGGACAGAGTTTCTCTCAGGACTAATCCTTCATTCTTGCCTAAGGTAGCCTCCAAGACCAATATCAATCAAACCATCAGTTTGCCTGTTTTCTTCCCCAACTTTCAGAACAAAGGGGAATACAGACTGCACTTGTTGGATGTGCATAGACAATTGCGATTGTACTTGCACAGGACAGCTGCTTCTCGCAAGTCGGAGCAGCTTTTCATGTCTTTCGCTAAGTCTTCCTTAGGCAAGCCTATTACAAAAGTTACCTTAGCTAGATGGATATCCCACTGCATCTCACATGCATATACAGCTTCCGGTCGGCCAGAACCCTTGAAGGTTCATGCTCACTCTACCCGTTCTATGGCTACCTCTGCGGCTTTTTGGTCAAGGGTTCCCTTAGATGACATTTGCTCAGCAGCTACTTGGGCCTCGTCTCATACCTTCATTTCTCATTACAAGTCGGATCTGATATCCAGAGGTAGGGCAGCCTTTGGCTCTGCAGTGTTCCGGAATATCCTTCCTTGAGGACCTCCCAGGTTTGGGTAGCTGGGGACTCTGTCCCACAAGTTGCTGATCAAATGAAGTTAACTACTTCAGATAAAGAAGTTATGTACTCACCATAACGTTCCATCTGAGTAGGTAACTTCATTTGTCAGCAACCGACCCTCCCTCCTTCCCCCTAGCCTGTTTCGTGGTCTTTTTCATGATGGAATGTTTTTTCCTTCTGTCACGCATCAGGTTACAGTTTTTCTTTCGAATATGTTTGACTCTTGTTGGTAGATAATATGGCAAACTCGATCTGAGGACTGGAGGGAGTTAGCAGGGTATTATGGGTAAGGGGGAGGAGCTGAGAGCTCGGATCTTTAGCTTGGAAAGCTGCCGGCTCGGATCCGAGGTCGGATCCGATACCCACAGGTTGTTGACAAATGAAGTTGTCTACTCAGATGGAACATTATGGTGAGTACATCACTTCTTTTTACATCTGCCTTTGATGTCCTGTGGACTAGTGAGCAAGTTAGTTCGAACACGTGTAGATCCTTGCTGACGTCTACTGAGTCATTTTCCAGAAGCTGGTAGAGTGCCTCTGATGACTTACTCTTCACTGTTTCAGCTGCTGTCTTAGCCTGTTTGTTAGTTGACCAGTATTTCTTCTTACCATTGCCCTTTGTTTTATTTCACATTTTTTTCTGCACCTCTTCTCTCTGATGATTTTCTGGATATTTACATTCCATTACCTTGTGTATTTTATTTCTATACATGGCTAGGCCAAATATCTGTTTTGTAGTCTCACATATGCTGTTTTAAGGTGCTGCCATTCTTCTTCAGCGCCATCTATTTCCTCTTCTTCCTGAGATGCTAGAGCCCTGAGTATTTCCTAGAACTATATTACTTTTTCTCCAGTCAACTAACAGATATTCAGCCTAGTCTCAGTTGACCTTATAGCCTTCCCTGTCCACTGCTTGCAGCTGATTGTGGCAACCAGTGGTTTATGCTGTGGGCTGACTGTTTCACTGGGATGATTTTGCATTACTGATTCTACCTCAATGCCCTTGCCTTACTAGGAAGTCTACCTGAGTAACGTTGACCATTCTTGTATGTGATCTGACTGTTTCTCTTGGCCTGCCCTTCTTTATTCCTGTTGCCCCACCCATGTGGACCCAGGCAACAGGAATAGTCTATCTGTTCCAATATGTGCATTCAGGTCCCCCAACTCATTTTGTCCTGCTTTATCTAGTGGGTAATGCAGCTGCTCCCTGAAAACACTCTTTCTCTGTGTCACAACCATTATGTGATTCTGTGGATCTTAGGTTGAGCAGGGTTGTGATACTGAGGAAAAGAGTGCATTTAGGGAGTAGTTGCAGGACCTAGTAGATAAGGCAGGACAACATGAATTGGTGTTGATAATGGGGGACCTGAATGAACATATTGGGACAGACAGAACAGGATATGAGGAATCCCTGGGTCCACATGAGTGCTTATTTCTTTACTCACCGTAATAATTTTCTAATACATATATTTGTGTTTGTGTATGTGCTGTTTGTGTATGTGTATGTATCTATGTCAGTTTATCAAAACCCATATGGTCGACAATGCAGTTAATTGAAAAACTGACATAAATCCACAAAACACATGGCAACAGCACAAAAAAATTTTTGTAGTGGGCAAGCCCCCCCCCCCCGCACCCACCACACCCCCTGCTACTTATTTATACCTACTCCAAAATCGTACTACATTGGGGAAAAGGCAAATTTCACCACAATTTCAGTCAGAATGGTTTAGCAAAACAAGTTGTCGACCATATGGGTTTTGACAGTTTGGTTGTTTGACAAACTGATATAGACCCGTTTCTTGGCCTTACAGATGTATATGTGTATACGTATGTGTATATATATATATATATATATATATATATATATATATATATATATATATATATATATATATATATATATATATATATGTATGTATATATATGGGTCTATGTAATAATGTTGAAACTTTATAACATAGAAACTCATAACGTCAAACCCATTTCACTGAAAACTCGTAACGCTGGAAACTCATTTCACTGAAAACATTCTCCATAAGGAAATTTAACCTAAAACATGGTTTTGCAGGGGGGCAAGTCCCCCCCCCCTTACTTCTATATACTAACTCTATGATTGCACAGCCATGGATGGAAAAAAAAAACACCACACACAGTGAATCAGTGCACAAGAGCTAACACGGACATCTACAGATCTGGAGATGCAACATGATACTGACCATCGCAATTCAGACATACTGTGCTAGACTCACTTCCCTAATAACTCTTACAATAAGAAAATACACCACTGAATACTTTCTACACAATTCTATACAGTTATACACTTTTCAGTGAAATGAGTTTTCAGTGACCTTATGGGTTTCAGTGTTATGAGTTTTTAGTGTTATGACTTAGACCATATATCAGTTTATGTGTGTGTGTGTGTGTGTGTGTGTGTGTGTGTGTGTGTGTGTGTGCCTGTTAGAACTTGGAGAATTATAGAATCAAGTACAGAGCAACTTGGCCAATTTGGACATATAAGGCTTGTTAGTACCCACCCTTAGATCTTGCCTCCTTTTTCAAAGTGTGTTAATCCAGTCATACCGGAGATGAATTTATGAGTATCCATCCAATTGTCTTATTCCTTTTTAAAGGAAAATAGCATGTGTCATTGTTTAAGCTGGAAAGGAAGTTTATTCCAGAGAAGTAGTCGCATGACATATTTGTCTCTCCATTGTGATTTGTTTATTTTCTGAAGCAAGTTCAGATCTCTGGAGCTGGTGTATACTGGGCTGTTTGATTTGCAGAGAAATAAGAGGTCATGCACTGTCAGAGCCATAATGGCCCAGAAGGCAAGGCACAGATCACCCTTAAGGAGTCTATAAAAAACTGTATACAAGGACAAAGCCTACAGCTTCTCATGGTAGATCAGATCTTTGGGATCCTTGATCTTTTTTTGTCAGGAATTTTTGGGGTCTGTCCAACTGCTTAATATGTTTAGTAAGATAAATCCCGTAGGGGGCATTGTATTTAATGATGGACATGATCAGTGCAGAATATAGAGGGGTAAGGGCTTCTCTGGATCTGGTTGAAATAACCTTTGCAGTCATCTGTGCTGGATATTATTTCCTGACTACTATTACATGATGATCAAAGGAGAGGGAATTATCTACAAATGTTCCGAGGTCTCACAACATCTTCAATTTGACATGGGATGTTTTCTGTACTGTAAGCTGGGTGGGGGGTTTATTTGCCAAATGCAACAATATTGTTTTTTTAGAATTTAGCTTTAGCCCATTTCTGAGCTGTTTATGTGTTTAATCCCACTTTATAGCTTCTGCATATCAGAAGTTATGTTAAGTATAAGTGCATCTTATCAGAAGGTATGTTAAGTATAACACCCAGTTTACAATCATTTGCAAACTTGGTTAATCAGTGTTCCCCATTTTTTATTCGGAGATCAGAGAAATATATTCTGAATAGTAAAGTCCCAAGCTGGATCACTGTGGTTCCCTGCTGGTTACTTTCATGCTGTCTGAGAATATGCAAGCAACCTTTACAATATGGGGTCTGTCTCGCAGTCAGTTAGTTATCCATCTAACTATATATGGATCAGTGTGGAACACATTTAGCTTGTTACTAATGATGGCATGCAGTATGGTATCAAATACCACTGCGAGGTCTAAGTATGTTATATGAACTGCATGACCACTGCCCATGGCTTGCGTTACCCCTTTTAAAAATTTACCAGATTCATTAAACAGGATCTACTGTTAACAAAACTAAGTAAGATTTTGTTTATATAGTACTTTATCATGTCTGTCATGACCCATTTCATGGCCTTACAGATGAGATTTGTCAGGCTGATGGTGTAATTTCTGGGAACTGTTGTGGGGCCACCTTTGTGGAGTGGCATCGCAACTGCTGTGGTCTAAATCTTGGGAACAAAACCAGTGGATAAGCTCAGGTTGAATAGTTGTAGTAGTGGGTCTGCCAGCTTACATTTAATGCTGTTCAGCTGGCAGCTGTATATGCTCTTGGGTCCCATAGAGGATGTATTTTTTCTGGAGAGTACTTTTAAAAAATGTTCTTTTGTGATTATAGGTGGTTTGAGATTCTTAGGCATATGTGGATTTTATTTGCACCGAATTTGTTTGCTAATATATTTTCAAAATCCAGTGGATAAGAGCAGGTATTACCATTATGAATAAGTTCAACTTCCTGACATAAATAAAGAAAGATTTGGAATTATCCTTAGCTACCAATGCCAGTCCAAGTTGATGGGAAGCCTTTGTTTTCCTTATGGTATTTTTCAGATGTTCATTGTGTTTCACTGTTGCAATCATTACAATTGGGTTATCCTTCTGGCAGGCTACCCGCAGTCGGCCCGAGTTCCAAAGTCTAGGTCTGGCGTCGGTTGCTGTCGCCTCCTCCCTGACGTCAGTGCGCCAGGGGTATAAAAGATGCAGCCGATGCCATTTTCTTCAGTCTTTCTTGCCACGCGGTGCCCGAAGCAAAAGCAGTTTGCAAGTGCCGGTCGGCCGACTCCTGAGATTTTCACATTCGAATTTCAGATCCGAAGTCTTCATTAAAGCTAAGTACCTCATTGGGGAAACTTTTTTCTTGCTCCAGACCAATATCAGAAAAAGTTAATGATTGTATTTTTTGTGGGAAGCAAATACCTCATAAGGATTTTCATTCTTACTGTATTCCTTGCCTAGGCCCTTACCACGATGTTGCTAGTTGTCGGTTTTGTGCTAGATTTAACCAACGCAGTATTAAGCGTCGGTACGATTTTGCATTTCATTACTTTGGCAGAAGATTAAATTATATAATGCCATCGGAACAGTCGACTACCGGAGTTTATAAAAAACGCAAAGAAAAAGAAAAGGACAGGCATCCGAGGTCCAAAACCAACGACGAGGCTTCCACTAAGCCTGTTGCCGGTTCGCTGGTTCACAATGAGGCGCTTTTGCAGCCCCTGACGCCCGCTACCTCAGAACCACAGGCTGCTTCCGACTCCCACGTGGAGCTGACTAGGCCGCTGGAAACTCAAGGTATTGGACACTCGGAAACTATTCCCTCAGATGGGTCCGGAGCTGCTGAGCAGGCATCGGCTTCTGAGGGTGTTTTCAGGCCTTCACAGTTACATGTGAAATCAACTTCAGCTTCAAAGGCAAAGACAAAAATCAGCTCTAAAGACAAAGAAACAAGTACAGCATTCTCCTGGACAGGCCACCATGCCTAAAAAACAGATGCTTAAAATGGACGAAGACCTAATTACTTTGATCAGGGGTTCCCATCCCCCTCCTGATAAGAGGCCTAGGCAAGAGATAGAATATGGATCTTCAGATCAGGTTTCCATTTCCTCTGATTCCTCTTCTGAACAGGAATATTCTCTCCCTCCCTATGAGGATTCTGATGCTGAAGAATCTATCCCTTCAGCCTCTCCTCCTGAGGATTATTCTTTTGTGGGACCCTGCATACTATGAGGGAGCATTTCCACTGGGAGAGCCAAGATTACTCAGAATCCAAGAAAAGGCTCAGAGACTTCCTTTTATTACCTCAGCACAGGCCCCTTGCTTTTCCTCCTGTTTTAGACATTGTAGATGATGTATTTTCAGAATCCGGTCTCTCTCCTGACTCTTTACCACCAGCTCCTGTTAAGCCAGACAGATACTACAGGGTTCCTGATTCACATAAATTTCTTTATAAAAACCCTGCTGCTGACCCAGAAACTATCTCCCAGGGTCCCAAAGGGGTCAAGGCTTCCACTGCAAAAAAAACATATCCCCTCTGACAGGGATTCTAGGGCCCTGGACAGATGGGGAAAAAGATTTATACTTCTGCTACCTTGGCTGTAAGAGCTTTAAATTGCTTAAACAGAAAATGTTGACAAACTCAGAATGTGCAAAAAACAAAGAAATGCAGGATTTATTGCATGCAGCTGAACAAGTGGGAAAGCGTACTTTGCAATGTGGTTTTGATTCTCTAGAGGCCTCCTGTAGGGCCGCTGTTACAGATTCTGTCATTAGGAGGCATGCTTGGTTAAAAGAACAGAATCTGCCCGATCATGTTAAAGCAAAATTATTAGGTGCTCCATTACAGCGTGATACCTTGTTTGGTATTAAAGCAGAAGAGGTGTTGAAGAAAATGGAGGACAAAGCTAAATCTATGCAAACAGTCAAGGATTTCTTGCAGGTACAGCCTCCCAGATTTAGCAGGAACTGGCCTACAAAGAACTGATCCTTTTCAGTGTTAGACAGGCCACAAAGAAGCAGATACAGACGCCCCAGAGGCAGATCACAGCCCCAAGGCTCATACAGATCTAAACAATGGGGTGCTTCTACCTCCAAAAGCGGAGAGGAAAAATCACAGCCATACAGGAAACAGTCTCAATGACTTTCCCCTGCCAGCACCAAGCACTTATCTTCTGGCAGCTCCTTTGGGGGAAAACTAGCACTTTTTTCACAAAATTGGCACATGATCACCCAGGACAAATGGGTCTTAAATATCGTATCACAAGGCTACAGGTTCCACTTTCACACCCTGCCAAGGCCAAACGGTATGCCAGACCTGCCACGCCATCAATGGGCAGAGGCACGAAAACAAGTTTCATCCCTCATGGACATGAAAGCCATTCAGCAAGTACCACAGCAAGAGCAGGGACTAGGATTTTACTCAAGGCTATTCTTGGTGCCCAGAAAAGACAAAGCCTGGAGACCAATACTGGACCTGTCTATCCTAAACACATTCCTGGATATTCCAAAATTCAAAATGCTAACTCTACAGCAGCTTCTGCCCATGGTGGGCAAGAAGGCTTGGCTTGTGACTTTAGACCTAAAAGTGGCATACCTGCATGTCCCGATCAGACAGTCATGCAGAAGATACCTCAGATTTATAGCTGGCTCAATGCACTACCAATTCTCTGCACTGCCCTTTGGCTTATCTACTGTGTCCAGGGTCTTCACAAAATGCCTGGCACCAGTAATTGCATTTTGAAGACAAAGAGGATTAGAAATATATCCTTACTTGGACGACTGCCTTATTCAAGCAGAGAACAAGGACATTCTACTACAGCATCTGGCGTTTGTAAAAAGATTACTAACAGGCCTAGGGTACACAGTAAATGAAAAGAAATCAAAACTTGTACTCTCTCAAGAGATAATATTCCTGGGTGCATGCTTAAATACAACTGCCCAGATGGCTTATCTCACGCCAGACAGACACAGACAATTGACTATTTATTTCAAAATGTTGGCAACAAAGAGCCAGTTATCTGCAAGAAAAATTCTGCAGGCTTTGGGCTTCATGGCATCCTGCATTCTGCTAATTCCATATGCAAGACTGCATATGAGGAAACTTCAGTGGTATCTAAAAAGTGTTTGGACTCAACATTGCCACAGCCTGGAAACAATAATTACCCTCATTCCCTGCCTTTAACAGGAGTTTCGATGGTGGGCAAATGCCTGTCACCACAACACAGGACAGCCATTCACCTTACCCACAGCCAGGCAGACATTGACAACAGATGCATCAGATTATGCCTGGGGGGCCCATATGGCAGGAAGATGTATTCAGGGCACATGGTCCGCAAGTCAAATGCATCTACATATCAATCAAAAAGAGATGCTAGCTGTTCAGAATGCCCTGACAGCCTTCAAGGATCTACTTCATCCAGGACAACTACTGATAAAGACGGACAATACTACAGTCATGTGGTACATAAACAAACAGGGAGGCACATATTCCTACCCCATCTGCAGACTAGCCATGAACTTGTGGGGCACAGCATTGATTTATCAAGTACATCTGCAAGCACAATTCCTGCCAGGAAGGACAAATACTCTGGCAGACGAACTAAGCAGAAACCTAATGGATCCCCACGAGTGGAAATTGGATCCACAAGTCTTCAGCATGATAACAAGGAACTGGGGATGCCCGGACATAGACCTATTTGCCTCCCCTCACAACTGCCAACTACAGCGATTCTGCACAAGGACTTATCACAAACCAGCATGGAAAGTGGATGCTTTGTCTTTCAGCTGGAAAAACCTAACAGTATATGCCTTTCCTCCTCTGCCTCTCCTCCCCAAGGTACTCTTCAAGGTCAGACAAGAGAAGCCAAAAATGATACTGATTGCCCCAGACTGGCCCCGCCAGCATTGGTACCCAATCCGAAAGAGCTTGTCTCAATGCCCAGCTTGGACATTACCTCAAATTCCTCACTTATTGACCCAACAAGACTGTCAGATACTGCATAGCCAACTCAGGACCTTAAATCTGGCAGCATGGCGGATATTGTAGCCATTCCAGACAAACCTCTCTCTAAAGCAGGGATGGATGTTATTTTGGAGGCCAGGAGGCCTAGCACCAGAAAATCTTATGCAGAAAAATGGAAGAGATTCTGTGCTTAGAACCAGGCACAAAGTATTGACACGATTGTTCAAATATTCCTCAGATTTTGAAATACTTAACTGAGATGCTGGATAAAGGCCTTTCCTTTTCATCAATTAAAATTCATGCCTCTGCCATTTCAGCTTTTTACAATACAGAGCCACCTATTTTTTCTCATCCATTACTAAGGCAATACCTCAGAGGGGCCAAAATCATAAGACCTCCAAGAAGATCACCAATACCTGCATGGGACCTCAACTATGTCTTGGAAAAACTCAGACTGCCTCCGTTTGAGCCAGCCTCTGCAGCTGATATAAAATTCTTATCCTGGAAAACAGCTCTGCTCCTAGCAATAACCTCCGCTAGACGAGTCTCAGAGTTACAGGCACTCATGGCTGTGGAACCTTTTATCATTTTCCATTCCGACAGGGTTTCTCTGAAGACAAACCCT
>NC_056737.1:720347550-720350050 GCF_019279795.1 Protopterus annectens
TTTCAACTACCCTGCCATTAACTGGGAAAACTACTTGTGTACCAACACCTTTGCCCAATGGTTTTTGGAATTCATAAATTCCAATGCCCTGAATCAACTAATCCATAGTCCCAACAGGTGCTCCAATATCCTAGACCTGGTCATTACCAACATGGAAAATCGATGCTCCACACCTATGGTCACCCCCTCATTGGTCAGATCAGACCATAAGCTAATCACCCTTAACATTTACATCCCACCCCCACCCCCCAGTAAGGAAACCTCAATAAAAAACTTCTCCAAAGCCAACTTCATACTACTGAAGTCAGAAGTTACAAACTTCATGACACTCATGCAGACGGGAACTGAAAGTTCGACTGCTGAGTCCTACACTAAGACACTGTACAAGCACATCCACTCATGCATGAATCGTGCCATCCCAAATAGAACCAAGATGTTCTTCTCCAAAAAAAGGAAGCCAATCTGGTGGTCCCCTACCATAAACAAACTTTACAACAAAAGGAAAAAAACTGTTGCAGAAAAGAGGGAAAATCCCAGGATGCAAAAAATGCCCTTACCAGCCTCAGTAAGAAGCTGAGATCCCTCATAAAATCTTCCAAAGCTAGTTATGAAAATAAAATTGCCAAAGATTCCAAAGACAACCACAAGGCATTCTATAACTATGTCAAGAATCTAAATGGCAATGCTCAGATCTGCTCTGAGTTACAACAGAATGGCATTAAATATACTGATCCCAAGGATATTGCCAGTATCCTGGCAGATCGATTCAGTGCTAACTTCACCCCCCCTTTCACCCCCCTAAATGGCCCATCTCAATACAGGAAGATTGCCAAATTCCTGTAATAACGGCCACACAGGTAAAAAACTCACTCTCCAAAGCTAAGAATACAGCATCCATGGGACCAGATGACATCCCGGGCTGTGTACTACATGAACTACAAAATTAACTGGCACCTCACCTAAGTGTCATGTTTAATCATACCCTCACCTCTTGCCCACCGAGTGGCGCACAGCTACAGTTATCCCACTCCACAAGGGGGGATCCACCTTAGATCCTGGGAACTACCGCCCCATCAGTCTGACAAGCCTGATCTGCAAGGCCATGGAACATATTATCATGGAACTTATAAACAAAGACATTGGCAACCTTAAAACACTGGACCCCACTGAGTTTGGGTTCGTGAAGGGCCGATCTTGTCTCCTGAACCTGATTGACTTCTTTGAATCAGTCTCCAGGGCAGTGGACGAGGGTAAGGCAGTCCACACAGCCTATCTGGATCTTGCCAAGGCCTTTGACATCATCCCCCACTCTGGAATCCTAGATAAACTTACTAAGCTGCGCATTAATCCCTACGTCACTTGATGGGTTGCCAACTGGCTTACTGACAGAACCCACACTGTAAAAGTAGCTCACTCCAAATCCAGCTCCAGACAAGTGACAAGTGGAGTACCTCAGGGTTCAGTCCTGGGACCTCTCTTGTTTGGCATCTGCTTCTTTGAAGTACAGGCCAACACTAAGGGACTCTGGCTAACACAGTTCACAGATGACTGCAAACTGGGAGCCATTATTGAATCCCCAAATGATGTTGATACTCTACAAAAGGGCCTTACAGAAACAGATGCTTGGTGCCAGAGCCATGGGCTCAAGCTCAATGCCAAGAAATGTATAGTTATCCCCTTTGGGAAAAAACATGTACCCGTAAATTACCACATAGGTGGCAGTACACTAAGCACCGAAAGTGTGATAAGAAACTTAGGGACACAGGTGGACAGTGGTCTCACCTTCGATAACCACATTGCCCCAACAGTCAGGAAATCCTTCTATGTGGCACACCTCATCATTAAGGGCTTTTCATTCAGAAAAAAGGAGGTCATTGTTCCATTGTACTCATCCCTCATTAGACCCATTATAGAATACAACGCCCCATTTGGTATGTACCTCTCAAGACATCTACAACAACTGGAAAGGACGCAGAAATACCTCACTAAAAGTATCACAGGCCTAAAGTAGATGCCCTATGCTGACCACCTTAAAAAACTCCAGCTATACTCTGTCGCATATCATCTACTCAGAGGCGAGCTCTGCTTAACATACAAGGCCATGTCAAACCCAGAGCTGTTGGACATGCTACACTTAAAGAAATCCCAATCCCTCACAGTCACACGCTCCAGGGATCTAAACCTTGTCATCACAATAAACAAAGCATGCTGGAGGGATAGGTTCTTGACCCAGAGACTCCCCAGACTCTGGAATAGACTGCCCATACATGTCAAGCAGAGCACCTCTTTGTTCCTCTTCAAAAGGAACCTTGATGATTAGATAGGAGAAAGGAAATTCACCCCAGGGATCACGTCAGTCGCCCTGCTAGACAGGGGTCCAGGGAAGTAAATAGTGTGGAAAGAAATAGCTAAGGAATTGTTATGGCTAGGCTTGTATAGGCCCTAGGGCCGATAGCCTACTACCAACCAATGAACCTAAGAAATGACATCTCGGACTTAG
>NC_056737.1:720655050-720835050 GCF_019279795.1 Protopterus annectens
AAAAAGTACCCCCGACCACTTCCAGAGGTGAGCAGTCAGACAGCGCTTCAGGAGCGCTGGTAGTGTTGCCCAGAGAAGGAATCTCTGGAACCCCGGTTTCGCGGATCTCCACTGCCCCAAAAGGGGAGTCTTCCATTAGAGTTTCCCGCTCTGCCCTTAGGGGAGAACTCAGCACGTGCATCACAGAAAGAGTCCTGAAATCGTCTGTGCCACATCTTCCTGCTCCTCTGATTTCTGGAGTAGAATCGTTGAGGGTTGGAGTGTTGGACACCAGTGGCAGATGGGGTCTTACTATCTTGTTCGCACCGTGCCAGCGTATCCTTAACCTTTGGGCCAAACAATGAAGAGGCTTCGATGGGGGCATTCATAAAGGAAGCCTTAAAGGAGTCTACAAAGTCGCAAAGGCGCAGCCAGTCACGATGTCTTGTGACTATGCCTGCGCCTGCTGCTCTAGTCGCTCTTTCCGTTGCGTGTGAAATGAGGTGCATGGAAGAACTGGATATAGATTCCAGGGTCGCTATCTTAGAGGCTACGTTATTGCGCACCTCATCAGAATCAGCTCCTGCCAAGGTTTCAGAGAGTTGGTTGATAAGGTCCCTCTGGAGCCTCGTAAAGTGTGCCAAGTAGTTTAAGGACCTTACAGCGAAGGTCGATGAAGCAAACACACACTTCCCTAGTCTGTCTATCGCCCACAACTCCTTGTTGGGCAGATGGACAGCCTGGCTCTCTTCTACAAGTCAAGCTGTGGGGAAAATTGCGAGGACAGGATCTCCTGCAGGGGAGAAGCCTGAAGCCCTTGTGCAGAGGATTTGGTAGTTGTGGCTTGCAGCAGTTGTGGCACAGAGGGGGGCAAGGACTCTGACAGGGATGTTTTGCCAGCAGAGGCAAGTGCCCTTTCCATGGCCTGGAAGGCCAGACTGCCTGAAGACGGATGGGAGCCCAGAACCGAGCACGGCAACCTCGGGACCGGGGTCACACCCCGTTCCAGCAAGCCGACCCCCATACCAGGAGTCTCAAGAGGGCTGTGGAGCGTGAGGAGAGGAGGATTCCTGGAAGATGCCATAGAAAATATTGGTGTCAAACCAAGAATGCCTGGCCCCACGGCACAGCCGCTAGCCTGAGAAGGGTCCGGTGCCCAGTGCACCGAGGGCCACAAGGATGACTCCAGCTCCAAAGTAAGGTCCACTGTTGGTGTCGAAGGAAGGAAAGCTGCTGTTGAAGGAAGGGGCTTTGATACTTCCCTGGAAGTCAAAGGAGGTGTGTAAAATGGAGTCTGTGGAGAAATACGGTCACCTGCAACAGGAAGCGCAGCTTTAGGTGGATTCGAGAGTCCCCCTGGCCACAAGCAACTGGTTGACAAGTCACAACACATCCTGTTCTGAGAAGCTTCTGGTTGACCTCATAGAGAGACCTGATGGAGATTCTGGCCTGTCTAAAAAGGGGCTGTAATGACTTCCCACAAAAGGATCTATGGAGGGAAAGTACTTAGTTCTGGCGAGTTCGTGTAATGTAGAGCCCCAAGCCGAGGGTGTCTGCACCGAGGAGAATGGTGCCGAGGGTATCTGCACTGACAAAGGTGGCGCCATAGGCGTCGAGGGTGTCTGCACCGTGAAGGGTGGTGTGGCAAATGTCTGCACCAATGAATATGGTGCCATCGAAGAAGGTGCCTGCATCGGTAATGACAGTGCCAAAAGTGACTGCACCAAGGAGGTCTGTACCAAAGGCATTTGCACTGTAGAGGGCAGTATCCCGGAAGTTGACTGCATCAGCAAGGACAGAGCCGAAGGAGTCATTACCAATGGATCGAACCAGAGAACCTCTTGCTGTGAGGTGGCAACGCTAACCGCTACACCACCGCGGCTTCCCACCATCCGGAATTTCTCTGTTTTTACAAATTTGTGTAGTGTGCTGAGATCTAGAATCGGTCTCCAGTCCCCTGTCTTTTTTGGCACTAAAAAGAATCTTGAGTAAAGTCCGGGTCCTATCTGGTCTGGGGGGACCATTTGGATGACTGTTTTTTGCAGCAGCTTTCAGATTTTGTATGCTATTGCTTCACTTTGACTGGGTGGGACATCGGGTAGATTTCTGGGTGAAGTGGGACAGAGATGGAAGGGAATGTGGTAACCTCTGGATATTATCCATGGTTATGGTTCGCCAGGCAGTAGAGTACAAGGAAAAAGTACCCCCAACCACTTCCAGAGGTGAGCAGTCAGACAGCGCTTCAGGAGCGCTGGTAGTGTTGCCCAGAGAAGGAATCTCTGGAACCCCGGTTTTGCGGATCTCCACTGCCCCAAAAGGGGAGTCTTCCATTAGAGTTTCCCGCTCTGCCCTTAGGGGAGAACTCAGCACGTGCATCACAGAAAGAGTCCTGAAATCTTCTGTGCCACATCTTCCTGCTCCTCTGATTTCTGGAGTAGAATCGTTGAGGGTTGGAGTGTTGGACACCAGTGGCAGATGGGTCTTACTATCTTGTTCGCACCATGCCAGCGTATCCTTAACCTTTGGGCCAAACAATGAAGAGGCTTCGATGGGGGCATTCATTAAGGAAGCCTTAAAGGAGTCCACAAAGTCGCAAAGGCGCAGCCAGTCACGATGTCTTGTGACTATGCCTGCGCCTGCTGCTCTAGTCGCTCTTTCCGTTGCGTGTGAAATGAGGTGCATGGAAGAACTGGATATAGATTCCAGGGTCGCTATCTTAGAGGCTACATTATTGCGCACCTCATCAGAATCATCTCCTGCCAAGGTTTCAGAGAGTTGGTTGATAAGGTCCCTCTGGAGCCTCGTAAAGTGTGCCAAGTAGTTTAAGGACCTTTCAGCGAAGGTCGATGAAGCAAACACACACTTCCCTAGTCTGTCTATCGCCCACAACTCCTTGTTGGGCGGATGGACAGCCTGGCTCTCTTCTACAAGTCAAGCTGTGGGGAAAATTGTGAGGACAGGATCTCCTGCAGGGGAGAAGCCTGAAGCCCTTGTGCAGAGGATTTGGTAGTTGTGGCTTGCGGCAGTTGTGGCACAGAGGGGGGCAAGGACTCTGACAGGGATGTTTTGCCAGCAGAGGCAAATGCCCTTTCCATGGCCTGGAAGGCCAGACTGCCTGAAGAGGGATGGGAGCCCAGAACCGAGCATGGCAACCTCGGGACCGGGGTCACACCCCGTTCCAACAAGCCGACCCCCATACCAGGAGTCTCAAGAGGGCTTGTGGAGCATGAGGAGAGGAGGATTCCTGGAAGGTGCCATAGAAAATATTGGCGTCAAACCAAGAATGCCTGGCCCCACGGCACAGCCGCTAGCCTGAGAAGGGTCCGGTGCCCAGTGCACCGAGGGCCACAAGGACGACTCCAGCTCCAAAGTAAGGTCCACTGTTGGTGTCGAAGGAAGGAAAGCTGCTGTTGAAGGAAGGGGCTTTGATACTTCCCTGGAAGTCAAAGGAGGAGTGTAAAATGGAGTCTGTGGAGAAATACGGTCACCTGCAACAGGGAGCGCAGCTTTAGGTGGATTCGAGAATCCCCCTGGCCACAAGCAACTGGTTGACAAGCCACAACACATCCTGTTCTGAGAAGCTTCTGGTTGACCTCATAGAGAGACCTGATGGAGTTTCTGGCCTGTCTAAAAAGGGGCTGTACTGACTTCCCACAAAAGGATCTGTGGAGGGAGAGTACTTAGTTCTGGCGAGTTCGTGTAATGTAGAGCCCCAAGCCGAGGGTGTCTGCACCGAGGAGAATGGTGACGAGGGTATCTGCACTGACAAAGGTGGCGCCATAGGCGTCGAGGGTGTCTGCACCGTGAAGGGTGGTGTGGCAAATGTCTGCACCAATGAATATGGTGCCATCGAAGAAGGTGTCTGCATCGGTAATGACAGTGCCAAAAGTGACTGCACCAAGCAGGTCTGTACCAAAGGCATTTGCACTGTAGAGGGCAGTATCCCGGAAGTTGACTGCATCAGCAAGGACGGAGCCGAAGGAGTCATTACCAATGGTGCCGAAGGAGACTGTACCTGCAGAGATGGTGCCAAAAGAGTCTGCACCAACGTCAGCGTTGCCAAAAAAGGCTGTGACAATACTGTTGGAGCCGTGAGTGTCTGCACCGAGAACTCTGGTGCTGGTGGCAGTGAAGAAGACATAGCTGGAGTGAGAACAAATTGGGGAGGTGCCAAGGCTGGGGCCAAAAGGACCACAGAAGGCAGCGCCGGGCCCGAAGTTTTCACCTTTTTGTGAGTCGACTCCTTGTGATCTCCAGAGGGAGACGAAGTGAGCGACCTCGAAGAGGAAGAAGAAGAATGCCTCTTATGGGGTTTAAAAGGAGAGGGTGAGCCCTCCGACCTGGAGATAGCCTCAGGAGATTTAAGGAGGCCTTTTAGTGTAAGTTTGTTCTTCCTTTCATTCAGAGTCCTAATCAAGAAATTTCTACAAATTCCACATGGGGGGGGGGGGGTCCACAGACAGGTGGGAAACATTCAGACAATAAACACACAAATCATGACCATCAGAAAGTGGTAACTTATGGTCTCATTCAGTACATTGTTTGAAACCAACACTACTTTTCTTATCTGACATTGTAATACCAAGGGAAGAATTACGATACTACTAAAAAGTTATGACAATACCCAAAAGGGTGATGGAGATAGTGAAGAATTGAAAACTTTCTATACACAAATAATAGAAAAACGTCAAAAAATTGACACTTAGATGAGAGAGAAGGCTTGACACGACTGTACAGGAACGTGGCAAATGAGATCTAAGGTAACAGGGAGCAGAGCATTGTGGGTAGGAGTTTTTGGCTGACATAAGCTTGGTATAAGGCCGGCTCAGTTCCAAGGATGGAACTGATAACCCATCATAAGGAATAAATGAAGTTTAACAACATCAGATCTGTTTTTCCCAGCCTACTGGGAGCAAAGAAGACGAACAGCTGATCAGTTTTTCTAAAAGCTTTTGTTCTATGGAGATAAAAACGTAGCTGTCTATGCACGTCTACGAGATGAAGCATGCATTCATCTTTGTTATAAAAATTAAGGAAGAACACAGGCAAGTTAATGACTTGATTGATGTTTGCCTCCGAGGCTTCTTTGGGTAAAAAAAGGTTGGAATAGTACGTAAAGTGACTTTATCTTTGTGGAAAACCAAGTAAGAGGATTTTGAGGAGAGTGCCTGGAGTTCAGAAACTCACCTTGCTGAAATAATTGCCACCAGAAAAAACATTTTCCAAAAGACAAACTTGAGATCAGACTTGGCCTAAGGCTCAAAAGAACTCTGAGTCAAAACTTGCAGAAACAGCATAAGATCCCAGGGTGGAGTAGTCTTTAATTGGAGGTCTAAGCAAAAAAGTACTTTTAAGGAATGCTTTGCACAGTTTAGAAGAAGTGGGGGCGGGGGTATTATTGACAGTATGTTAATTCGAAATGGCTGCTAACTGAACTTTGATAGTTGAAAAACTAACCCTTTCTTGAAAAATCAAAGCAAGAAAATCTAAGACAGCGATAGCAGGTGCAGTAAAAGGGTTCAAGTCTCTCTGTGGCAAGCCCAGTGAGAAAATCATTTCCATTTACTCTCATAAATTTTTCTAGTAGAGTCTTTTTGGGATTATAGTATCTGGTGGACAGCTGAGGAAAGCCTGGGCTGTCTAACCATTAATTGAATTGGAGAAACCATGTGGTCAACTTCAGGCCTGCAATGTCTAGATGTGTCATCCCCAAGGGATGAGAAATTACATCTGAACTGAAGTCCATAATCCAGGGCGGATGTAGAAGATGAGACCACAGGAAGAGAAGTCACACATGATCAGGGAAAAGGGGGGAATTGAGGATAAGTTTGCTCTTCAACCAAAGTGCTTTCTGAAGAAATCTGGGAATTAGACGTAAGGGGAGGATAAGCATAAAGGAGACCAGAGGGCCAAATATGGACTAGAGAATCTCTTAGTGACTCCCCCTTGGGGGGGGGATCCAGGCAAAGGCCTTACTGCACTGGTTGCTGTGGGGAGAAGCAAATAGATCAAAGCAAAGTTAAGCCCATTGATGGAAGATCTTCTCCACCACTGACTACTTGAGAAACCACTCATGAACCATCGGAATGAATCTGCTGAGTTTGTCCACTAGCACGTTAGATTTCGCCAACAAAAAGGAGATCCAACCACCACTCAATAAAATATACAGACTTTAATATACTATATATTAAAGTCTGTATATTTTAATGAGTGGTGGTCGGTGCTGTTTTGTGATACTGTGTATTAGAGCTTGTTTAGCTGTTCAGATTATCTGTTGTGAGTTAGCACTTTGTATTTCCCCAGAATGTATGTTGCCAAAAGAAAGCAGTTGAAGGAGACCGCCCACTGCCACACTCTCATTGCCACTCGACAAAGGGGATAGGATTGTATTCTCACCTGTTTGTTGATGTACCAAACTACTGACATGTTATCTGTTTGGATAGCAGTCATTCCCAAGGAAGAAAGTCCTGTAATGCTAGGAGGACTGCCCACATCTCCAGGACACTGATATGCAACTTGGTCTCTTCAGGGGACCACATGCTGTCCCAAGAAATGCCCCCCCCCCCAAATGGGAGACGTCTGTAGTCACCGTGGCTACCAGGGGTGGAAACACGAAGGAGCATCCCTGACAAACTTCACTGGACTGTACCCACCAACACAGGGAATCGTTGCAAACCTGAGAAAGCTTTATTGGATAGGATGGAGGCTGCAGAAGAATTGACCATTGAACACTAGAGGCCAGTGAAGAACATGCAAGTGAAATCGAGCCATCAGGACGAAGGTAATAGCTGCTGCCATAGATCCTAAAGCTTAAAGTACTATTTTTGCTGGAGTAGAAGGTTGTGAAATAATCTGCCTCACCTTCAGTCTTATGGACTGTACTCTGTTTGATGGAAGAAATGGAAGAAAGAACAATTGACTGGTTGTGTCCAGGTGAGCTCCTATAAACACCAAGACTTGAACAGGTTGCAGATGGGACTTGGCATAATTAACTGTGATTTCTAAAAGCTGGCATAATTGGAGTAAGTAATTCCTTGCCTTCTTGAGGAGATACCTGGTTGAGGAGGTGAGGAGACAGTCTTCTAGGTAAGGAAGCACTCTGAATCCAAGCAGTCTCAGGTGAGCTGCTACTACTGACATGCATTTGGTGAACACTCTGAGGGTTTTGGTGAGACCAAAGGGCAGTGCTGTGAACTGGTAAAGAATGGCCCCCAGCCAAAAGTGCAGGAATGTTTGGTAACATCGGTTCATTTTGATGTGATAGTATGCATCCTGAAGATTGACAGAGCACATCATATCATCCTTCTGGTCTGGTGGAACTTCTTGGATGACTCTTTTGTCTAGCAGCTTTTGAATTTCTAAGCCTGAAAACTCCCTCTGACTGGGTGGAACATCGGGAAGCCTTTTCCATTTGGTTGGTGGGGTTTGCAAAAAAGAATGAAATAGCCTCTGGATATAATTTTTAGACCGAAGTGTTCTTTGTGATTAATGTCCATGCTTCTGGGTGCAGAAATAAGGGTCCCCCCAACTGCCTCCCAAGAGCAGTAGTCAGGCAACTCTTCAAGAGTGCTGGAAGGGTTTATCTGAGAAGGTATCTCTAAACGTGTTTTGTGGGGTCCTCTGCCATGAGGGCAGCATTTTTCATTGGCCCCTCCCCCCTCTACCTCTGGGGGAAGTTCTCCTCATAAGTCGTGGAAAAGACCTTGTGACTTTCAGAACCAAATCTTTTTACCACTGCGCTGATTGCTTGAAAAGGATCTCTGTAGGGTGAATAAACGTATTCCCATGGCAGACAAGGTAATTCTGTCTTGCTTATTAAGGTAGAGCATTTCTTTTACTGTAGGACCAAACAAGGAAGATCCATCAAAAGGAGCACTGATGAAAAAAGGCTTGAAGGGCTCCATGAAGTTGCATAAGTATATCCAGGCATGTCTTCTAACGGCTATGCCTGAACTTGCCACCCATGAGGAACCTTCTGCTGCATGAGAGATTAACTTCATGGATACTCTGGAAATAGATTGAAGGGTGGCCAACTGGGAAGATAGCTGTTTATGCTCCTCTGCCGACATGGACCCAGGAATAAACTTGGAGAGTTTTTTAATCAAGTCTCTCTGCAATCTGGTGAAATGTGCCAAATAATTAAGCAATTGTAAAGCAAAGGTCACTGAGGTGTAAACCGTCTTTCGCCCTGGACTGTCTGTTAGGAGGGTGGACAGAAGAGCTCTGTTCTGCTAGCTCTTTCTTAGCGGCCACCCACACAATCATGGCATACATAGGAACTCCCTTACTCCAGTGAGGTCTGTCTTTGGGCAGAGCAAGAAATTTATTGGGGTGACGAGGCATGGGTTCTGTGGTATCCAGTTCCTTCCATGCCTGGTGAGATACAAGATCTATAAGGTCATCCACCAGGAGAGTAACCCAAAATGTACATGGGCCAGACTCAAAATCTTCTAGGAACACTGACTCCTCCTGGGAAAGGGAACTGGAGGACCATCCATCTTTCTGGCTAAGGATCTCTACAATGTCTCCAAAGGAGAGGTCCCCAAGGTCTACACCAGTAAATGTCTCCTTCATCAAAGTCAGTATCTTTGGCTAAAGATTCCGGAGGGGGATCTCTGTACCTCCTTTTGCATGGTCTCTTCTGGGGGATCTTTTCAGTGGGATGATCTAGAGAGGTATTGGAAGAGAGGGGAAGTTTCTGCAGAGGAACTGCCTGGAAGCTTGAATGGGCTGGCTGTCCCTGCGTGATAAGTTGATGAAGCTCAGAACTCAGGTCTGAAGTTAGTAGGGAGGTAGGATCTGAACAGATATGAGTAGACTGATCTCTCAGACAACAGAATGTCCTCTCCACCACCTCAAAAGCAGAAGGACTGGGAGAAGCCATTGCTGGCCTCACCAGAGCTGAAGCTCCAGGTGCTGCCGAGCCTTGACCTTGCCCAGGCTCCTGTCATAAGAGAGGAGTCAGACCCACGCTATCCAGCACCAAGGGGAAGAGACAGTTCCTAAAACCTCAGAGCTGAAACCATCCCCCTGGATTTGGTGCTGAAGCCTCGTCTCCGAGAATCATCCTGTTCTACGAGGATCAGCTCCAAATGAGCTAGAGATGCAGTTGGAGTCGAAGACCTAACTGTCTTCAGGTCTGACACATTGATTCTCAGAATTCTTGGATGCGAGGGCTCTGAAATCACTGGATGGAATGGAGAAGGAGAGACAACTGGAATGAGATAGGGTTAGAGGTTCACGGATCCGATGAGAGATGGAGATGATAATACCCCCATCTGAATCTGAGCCCTGAGGAACTTCTTTATCATCCTATCCACATCTGCCTCAGAAAGACTCCAGGAGGAACTGATAGTGGACAATGTAGAAGGGGGTCATGACATTCTCTTTGGAGTTTCTTGTAATAAGAATTATCGGAGCTGCAGGGAAATAGGGTCTAGTGATAAATGAGGGCTCAGAGAAAGAGGAGATTTGAGTGTCCCTGATGTCAGATCTGATCTTTTAAGTAACTTAGCTGATGGCTCTGAGGCTGGAGCAGGTTTTGGAGATTGGGCAAGAGAGCATTTTCTGTGCTCCCTGGACTCTGAAGAGGATTTTTATTTCTTAGAGGGGGGTTGAGCCACTGAAACAGAAGTAGTAGTGGAAGTAGCAGATGCAGGCAGCAACCCTTTTAACACTGTTTTGTTGCAATGACTACTTAAGCCCGAGAATTGAAACCCGCACAAATCTGGCAGGAGGTTTCAAGGTGGGTCACTCCTAAATAATATACAGACTCCCTGCGGGCATCAGAATTGCATATCTCATACATACAGGAAGTGCACTTTTTAAAACCTGTTAACTTTTCAGCCATATTGACAACAGGGCAAAAAATTAATAAGAAAGATTTTTTTTTTGAAAACACAATTCTGAAGAAAAAATACCAGCAATGGTAATAAGAAATATCCAATGTACAGGTAGGAATTTTTTTTAGAAGGAAAGGAAAGAATAAAGATTTATAACAAAGTTTATGGCAGCACCCGAAAAAATGGGGAGGAAAAAGGATTGAAACTAATGCAGAGAATACTCGATAATAGGAAAGGGAGGAGGGGTGAATGTAGTGAAGCAAAATATAGGAAATATAAAACATTTCTAATTTAACTCACAGATAGAGTGGAAACAACACCCCAAAAGCTGGAGAAAGCGAGAGCCACTTTTGAAGCACAGAAGCGGCAAACAAGATCTGAGGTATTACAGGGCTCTGAAGCATTGTGGGTAAAGGGAGGAGCACGAGAGTCAGATCCTAGAGTCTAAGTAAATCCGGCCAAGCAGAATCCAAGGATGGATCCAAGACCCATGCGTAGAGGAATGAATGAAAATGACAGCATCAGATGTAATGTTTCCAAGTTCCAGGAGCTAATAGCTACATTTACATTGGACGGCGCAGTGGTGCTGGGTTAATGTTGTCACCTCACACCAAGAGGTTCTCCGGTTCGATTCTCAACTGGGGTGCCTTCTGTGCGGAGTCTGCATGTCCTCCCTGCATTCGTGTGGGTTTTCTCTGGGTACTCCGGTTTCCTCTCACATTCCAAAGACATGCATCTGGAGCATTTCTCCTGGGCCTCAGCTGAAAATAGGCTCTGTCCTAGTCAGACTTTCCCTGTCAACAAATGTTAAATAAATAAATAAATAAATTTATTGCCCTAAAGTCAGAATTATTGAAGTTCTTAATTTTTGATGGAACAAGTTCAGGTAACAAGGGAGTAGACAGCCTGAGCTCAAAGTTAATGTATAAATAATCAGAACAATGCAACTGAGAATCAATATAATTTGACAGTCTACTGCTTAACCACACCACATCTAGAATGTTACACTTCCTGGTACCTTGTCTGATTATTTAAGAATAACTTCTTACGTCACTATCTGATAGCAGGTTATTAATAACTTGGCAAGTAGAGTTAGAAGTGGACCAATCAACATTAGGTTCATTAAGATCCCCAGCAGAAATATCAAATATCTAGTAAAATTATTTGTAATTTTCTTACAAAGTAAAACATCATCCTGTTACTAACGTTGGCAGGATGATAAAAAAGAGCTATGTACCTGCTGTGACCCTTATTGTTTCTAAATATACCAAGACTCTACTGTCCAGGCAGCTGGCTGCAGTTGTTTAGAGATAGGATGTATCAACACCACCTTTCATGTGTGAGTAGATCCAGTCTGTGAGGAAGCTTGTGATAATTGCCCTTAACCATTTCTAGTATTAGGAAGACCCATTGTTGCCTGGGCCTGAGGAGAGTTACACAATGATTTCTGGAAAGTCCTTATGAATTTTCAGAGTGACCCTGGATAGTAGTGGAAAGGATAAAAAAGCACAGAGGAATATTCCTGTCCAAGGTCAAGAAAAACATCTGCTTTCCAAGCATTTTTCCCTGGAGTCCTGGAACAGAATTTTCCCAATTGACTGCTGTGACTAGAGGCAAAAAGATCTATCTTAGGTGATTCCCACAGCTGGATAAAGTATTGGAAGACCCTACCCAATTCAGTTTCCTTTCTTAAGGGCCTGTCCTTGTCCTTCTCAGCTTGCCTGACACAACATTTTGTTCTGATGGAATGTAAGATACCTTTACAGTGAGATTATGCTGAAAAATTGCATCCCAGGCTATCGTATATGGGGAATAGGACCTGATTTCCCCTGCTTATTTACCACATCCCTCTGGTGCAGTCTGCAAACACCTGTAATGATCCTGGAGTTCACAGATGACTGAGAGTGTTGAGAACATTTATGCCTGTCAACATCCGTTTTATATTTATGTGTTTTGGTGTATCTTTTCTGTTCCAAAGACTTTGCACTTTTAAGGCCATAGACACTGCAACCAAGCGATGTGTGAGGCATCTCTTGTTGCAAACTTAGCTGGAAAAGGAAAGAGAGAACTGAAAGTGTGATCCAGACACAGAAATTCCTAAAAAAATATTTGAAATCTGGAGCTATAGCAATGGTATCTTTTAAATCTAAATGTCACCAGAAAACTTAAACAGTGAATAAGAAGTAATATCTTGTGAAGAGATAACATTTGGAACTTTGGCACTATCACAAACTGAATTAAAAAGGAAAGATCCAGAAATGGGCTTTTTTGCTTGGCACCAGACACATTCTTGACTAAAACCCACCTTCTCTCTGAGGAGGACTGGGTCACTCCCTGAGTCAGCAGATGCTGAATAACAGGAAAAGAGCCATATATAAAGGTGATTAATCATTTTCAAAGTTGTAGAGGTAGCATTAAATATTGACAAATTTGGAGAAGGAAGGCTGAAAAAAATCTGTGAAATTCCCTGAATAATCTTGCTTCTCTCATCACAGCTTTTGGTGCACTACATTGTACAAATGATGACATACATGAGGGCTTGCAGTGCTTGTATCATCCACTTGGTTTATCAATCATGTAATTGGGAGCCATTGTTCTCTCTGTGGGACCATCTGCCTGTATGCACCAGAGCTGATGCCATTCCCATGGCTGCTGTTCTTGTGCCTCCACTGTGGGTGCACTTTGTAAAGCAGGTGTGCTGAGGTTATATGCCACCTTCTTAACACCACCTACCAGTGGTGAGCCTGGATTGGCATCACAAGGCCAGCCACACAGGCATATAATATGTAGTTGTCATGCACATAGCACATGAAGGCAGTCATGATCTTGCAGGTCATCATAATCCTTGTCAGCAGATGTTGGTGGCAGTGTCATTCCTCTGAGGATTGCCCCCCCTTCCCCCAGTAGCCATAGCCATTCACTGTCTGCATCTTTCTCACCTGAGATCTCTCAACACCTCTCATAGATACATCTATGCAGTGCAACACCATCTGCAGCAGCTGTGTCTTTTTTTTACTAATACTGTGCAATCATCCACAACACATTAGCATTTGCCTTTCTAAGGATACACTACCCCTTTTCCACACAGTATACCATTCTCTCTCCAATCACCCAACCGTGTAACACACTCCTTTCCACATCTTCAGTCTATCATCCCTTTCATCAATATAGCCATTGCTGATCTTTGTCACTGTGTCCTAACCCCCCTCTGCAAATGGTTGCCCTTACTGCTGTATTACGTGGACTAGGTAATGTCTGATGCACAGCGTGACCAGTCTCTGTACTGTACATCATAACCTGGGTGTAATATGGCATGCATTAGTTTTAGCCTTTGTTGTGTCTATTCTGGTCCACAGTTGTAGACCAGATGCTGCCTTTTTGCCAGTGGCCCTGAATATTATACTCACCTCTACCCTGCATGGGCTTCCCCTGCAGCTGGTTCCTCTGATGACATTTCACCCATCACCTCCGCACTGCTGGCTCTGATCTTTCTGGTCCTTTATTAGTGAACCTCTGTTGTACCTGTCTAATAACTACCATATTGTGTAGCATTGCACAGGTAGGAGATACTTTTCTGCATGTTTCCAGAGCACATTGTAAAACACCACCAGAGTTGCTAAGGTAACAGGAGTGAGCCTTTAACAGTCTGAGTACACACTTGACAATGTATTGGGTCTGGGATAGTGCAGAGTTGTATGTCTTGTCATCTGTGCTCTGTGGATTTTGTATTGCTGTTATGAGTCATGGCTCCAGTGTGCATCCAGCATTATCAGTAAGATTTTCCTGTGGGAAATAACCCTGCACAAATTTCTGGTATAGGTCAGACATTTGCTAAATGTGGGAATCATGGGAACTAAACGGATGGTGTACAGACATGTTGTAATGGTACTGTCCTGATAGGTCATCACCCACCTGGCAGTTGATGGAGTGGAAACCCTTCCAGTTGATGTAGAGTTACGCTTGAGGACCAGACAGGATGCTGATTGCAATGTCAATGCAATCAATGACCTCTAGAACCTCAGGGAAATGGGCTATTTCATGGAAAATCCACTTACCAGTGTTTCTGTCCTCTGCAGTCCATGGGAACCTTATGTATACCTTCATATGCTGCAGCATAACATCAGTGAACTGGTGTAGTATTTGTGAGGTAGATACTTGTGACACATCTGCCATGTCCCCTGATGGCCACTGGAAGGTCCCTTTAGCAAGGATGATTAGTCCAACACATATCTTAGTGTCTACAGGAATTGATATTCCATCCCATAGGCTTTTGTTTGAGGACAACACATGCTTCTGTGTGGCGTCTGTTTCCACAGAATAGCATTCAACTGTGTACCTGTTGTGGAGGTGATGGTTTGTAAGTACATTCAGATACATCCGTGATGCAGACACAAACAGTGACTATGAGAATGGCCACTAGCATATGTTGTCCAGGTAATGCAGTTGCTACTCCTAGTAGCTTAGCATGTTCTGTCTCTCTCTTCACCAAGAAGTAGTTGTATACACATTTGCTGCCCTACATAAATTATCACATAGTTTTCATATGTTTTTAAATTGATCTGCCATAACATTTGTCATCATTTGCTTTCACAGTTGGTCTTATTGTCATACTGCTGCTCATTTCCATATCATTATACTGTAATTCATAATTTTCCCAAGTAGAACTACTATACTACATCTCTGATTCAGCCCCACCCTGGATGTTACCACTTACCACACAGTTTTACATTACACATTGTGCTGTTTGATTCTGAATCCTGACCTATGTCTTATTCTTCCAGATAGGATTCATCTTGGAAGTTTCATATATAGCTAGAGGGTATAGGGAATCTCCTTTAGCATGGATGGGCCCTGCTGCCCACAGAAAATTCTGTTTTACATTTTTGTATTTTATTAATTTGCTAACCAGGTAGGTCCGAAGAGACACTTTTCAACTTCAGCCTGAACACATGGCAGCGCAGGTTCAACAGGGGGCAGTAGTATTACTGCAGATTAAAGTATTGTAGGCACGATTGCTTAAAATTCTAAACAAATTAATAATCCTGAAGATTTAACAATTGTTAGCATATAGTACAGTACAGTGTTGTAGTCATAGTTAAAAATTTGCAAATGAAGTATAGGGATGTTAATAATTATGTCTTTGAAAAGTTTTTTTTTTTGTATACTTTCTTCAGTTTTTTGCAGAGTGGCATTTTGGTGAAGAAGTTTTAATCAATCTTCAGCGAAAAACATTTCAGTGAAGTGAATTACACCCCCCCAGCATCAAAATGTGGCTTGCCACTACCTTTGACATTGCATATTATAACTCTGCTTAGGAATGATTACACCCATATTTTTTTCTGTCGTCATCCTGCATGATATTACTCTGTCAAGATGTTATGTTTTCCTTGTTTTTTTTCTCTGCAGAATGCATAATGTTGCACTCTTTTTTTTTTTTCCCCAGTAAACTTCAGATGTGAAGTTGTTCAATCTCGCTGTTCATTCTTACACATGGGTTCGGAGCCGATCCCTCGGCTCCGAGTCAGCCGCTTTCACAAGCTCGAGGTTTTAGAGTATCTTGAGGCCAAGTCCCTATCCCATGATGCTCTCTGTCTCACCTCAGATCTAGTTTGCTGCTGCAACAGATCGGAGGTCGAGAGAGAGCTCGGGCCAGTATTTCTTACTTTTTCTAGTGTGGTTTTTCTTTCGATAGTTAAATATATATAGTTGTGTTTTCAGACTGTGTGCTATACTGTTTGTATCTGATATGGCTGATTATAAAGAAAAAGTAAAGCAAAAGTCTGGATTTAAGAAATGCCCTAAGTGTGGACAGAAAATGTCTATAACTGATCTGCATGTCAGTTGTGTGTACTGCTTGGGGGCAGTCCGTCTTCAAGAGGACTGCTCCATTTGCCACTCGTTTAGCAGCAAGGTATTACTGGAATGCAGGAGAAAATTTGTAGACAGGGGTTTGCTGAAACCAGATTTCCAGGAATCGTTGGACAAGGCTGACCAGGCTTCAAAGTCGTCGAAGGGTTCGAAATCTTCAAAAGCTTCATCGAAGCTGAAGTCGTCGGCTCCAAGCCTTGCTGAGAAGGTGCGGTCGCCGGTTCCGCAGTCTTCGGAGCCGAGTACCAAGCTTGTGTTTTGGAACCAGTCCCTGGTATTGGAGCCAGTCTCCGAAATTTTAAAGTCACCCATTTTGCAGTCGGGGGCTTCTTCGATACCGTCTACTCGTTCTTCGAGAACCCTCTCCGATGTGGATGTGGACCGAGTGGTGCAGAGGTTTCTCGAGAATCCGGCACTAGCCAAATTATTATCGTCTTCGACCCAGCTGGTTTCGGAGCCGAAGACTGTTTTACCTGCTGTGTCTACTCCTCCTCTGAGCCCAGCCGTGTCTTCAGAGCTGGGGGAGGGGGAACTGATGATTGTGGAACCTTCGGAGCCGAGGCCTGTTCTAGTGCCATCGGCTCCATCAACTCAGACTACTTTGGTGCCGTTCAAGGAGTCTGGGAGCCGACACTCTTTGCTCGGCTCCTGGGGGGAGAGTCGAACCGATGGGTCGGTTCCAACCCTCACCCTCGGAGCTTCGGCACGGATGAGCTCGGCTCCTTCCTCTGGGTCGGAGCCCACTGTGTCGGCACCAGGGAGGTTGCCATCTTCTTTGAAACTGGCTTCTTCCTCATGTCGGAGCAGTGGATCCTTCGATGCTATGAAGAGGGTTATGTCTTCCAAGGCTCCTACATCATCAGGGCCTTCCTCCTCCTCCCCTAAAGTGCCGCTTTCTACCTCTACATCACAGTTCCCTGTAAAACATCGAGACCCAGGGCCTCAGGTAACCCCATTGGGTGGCCCATGTTCTACTGAGACCTCACCAGAATCTCCCACTGATGAGGTTCCCAGGAAGAAGCTTTGCAAGAGGAGGTATTTAGACTCCCCGCAGGAGTCTTATCACATCAGACACCGATTTAGAGGAATCAGAAGGGTCCCCATGGTCCCCCTCGGAGGTTATCTCCTTTGCTAATATCCTTGAAGTCCTTAAGCAGAGGGGTGACTGGCAGTCCATTAACCCTACTGATGATGAGTTGGTGCTCCTGAAGGCCTTTGGGTCTGAATCCTTTGCCTCCTGGGTGACTCCACCCTTCAAGGAACTAATGGAGTTGGTTGCTCGAAGGGTGTAGGAGTCTCCTGATACTGTGGAACCTGTCCCTCAGAGGCCCAACAAATTTATTACGTCACCACAAGACAAAATGTTCCTTACCAAGGGAGTGCCGGTTGAGGCCATAGTGGTGGCGGCAGCCACCAAGAAAGAGATGTCTGAAACCTCTTCTACTGTCCATCCTCCTAATAGAGATTCCAGGACTATGGACAGGTATGGGAAATGCATCTTTAGTTCAGCGACTTTTGCTATGCGATCGCTGAACTATTTGACACATTTTACCCATCTTCAAAGAGATCTCCTAAAAGAGCTTGGAGATACTCTACAGGGTAGTACAGCTGAAGGCTTTCCCGATAAGGTGACAGCCAGCTCAATACCCTTAATTCCATAGTTAACTCGTCCATGCGGCTCATTTCTTATGCAGCCGATGGTTCGAGTCAGGTAGCGGGTTCAGCAATAGCTCTTCAGAGACATTCCTGGATGCGCTTATGCTCCTTTGCAGAAGGCTTCAAGTCTTCCTTCGTTAATACCCCATTTGATGGCTCATGCCTTTTCAGCCTAATGTCTAGGAGACCCTCACTAGGTGTGAGCAAGATGGAAAAACTCTATCTGCCATAGGAGTCCGTTTTTCCACCCCCTACTAGACCATACCCCAAAGGGCAAAAGGGAGGAAAAATGTGGTTCCGGAAGTCCCAAGGAGAGTTTCAGAACACACGTATTGAAACCCCCTCCAGGGGCAGAGGAGGGGGTAATAATGGAAGACGCCGCCCAGGTGGCAGAGGGTGTCCACAAAACCAGGGTGACAGGGATCAGTTCTTTGGCAAGCCCTACCAGCACTCCTGAAAGGAGGCCCGACTGTCCTACTCTGGAGGCAGTCAGGGGTCGCTTGTCTTTGTATCCAGATGCCTGGCTAGAAATTACAAAAGAATTTTGGGTACAAAGAATTGTCACCAGAGGTTATGTCATTCCATTCTCAGAAACCCCACCTGTACGAAAGAAAATCCCAGACATTCCACCCAGTCTCAGGGATCAAGCAGCCATAGAAATTCAAAGGCTGCAGGAAAAGAGAGTCATCCAGCCAGTCCCAGCAGCCCAGATAGGATCCAGAACCTACTCTAGATTCTTTTTATTTCCAAAGAAGACAGGGGACTGGAGGCCCAACTTGGACCTCAGCAGACTCAACACCTTTGTAAAGAAGGAGAAGTTCCGGATAGTCATGCTTCAGTCGATTCTTCTGTTTCTAGGAACGGACGATTGGATGTGCTATATAGATCTCAAGGATGCGTACTATCATATCAAAATGGCCAGACCATCCAGAGATCACTTGCGTTTCTGGCTGGGAGCCAGTCACTATCATAGGTTCTTAGGTAGGTACTAGGCTATCTGCCCGAAGGCATTTATAAGCCTAGTCAGAATATGTTGGCTTTCGCCGCCCCCTTAGATTAGTTCCCTGTGCCTCTGTCCAGCAGAGCCACTGAAGTGATCCCCGGGGTAAACTTTCTGTTTCCCATCCACTCATCAAGGTTTCTCTTGAAGAGTGTTAGCAAGGAGCTCTGCCTAATGTAGATTGGAATCTTGTTCCAAAGAATGGGAAGTCTCTGGGACAGGAATGTATCCCTCCAGTACATCCTATTTATTGTTGTGGTGAGGTTTAGATCCCTAGAGTGTGTGGCTCGAGGGGATATGGTTTTCTTTAGGTGGAGCATGTCCATCAATTCTGGGTTGGACATGGCCTTGTATGTCAGGCAGAGATCACCTCTGAATAGGCAGTATGCAACTGAGTACAGCTGGAGTTTCTTCAGTCGAGCTGCATAGGGCATCTCTTTGAGGCCAGTGATCCTCTTGGTGAGGTACTTTTGTGATCTTTCCAGTTGTTACAGGTGTCCTGTAAGGTACATCCCAAATGGGGCGTTGTACTCTATGATGGGTCTGATGAGTGATGACTAGAGGGGCACAATGACCTCTTTTGATCTGGATGCGAACCCTTTTGTGATTAAGTGGGCCACATAGAAGGATTTTCAAACCACTTTGGCGATGTGATTATCAAAGGAGAGATAACTATCTGCTTGGGTCCCCAGATCCCTTATTACGTTTTCTGTATTTAGGGGACTACCACCTATATGGTAGTTTCTGGGTACTTTGTTTTTTCCAAAGGGGATGACTTGCACTTTTTGGCATTTAGCTTGAGGCCATGATTTTGACACCAGGTATCCATCTCAGTGAGACCCTTTTGGAGGATATCTGTGCCAGACGGAGAGTCAGTTAAAGTCCTTAGTTTGCAGTTGTCTGCGAACTTGGTCAGCCATAGTCCTCCTGTGCTTGCCTGTACCTCTGAGAAGTATATGCCGAACAGGAGGGGTCCTAGGACTGAGCCCTGGTGAACGCCACTTGTAACTGGTTTAGAGTCGGACGTAGCTCCCGCAACTCTCACCATGTGGGTTCTGTCTGTGAGCCAGTTGGCAACCCATCTTGTGAAGTAGGGGGTTATGTTCAGGCTGGTGAGCGTGTCTATAATACCAGAATGGGGAATGGTGTTGAAGGCCTTTGCGAGGTCTAGGGAGGCTGTGTATACCACCTTTCCCTTGTCTATAGCCTTGGTAACTGTCTCAAAGAAGTCCACCAGGTTTAGGAGGCATGATCTGCCCTTAACAAAGCCGAACTGGGTAGGGTCCATTGTTTGGAGGTTCCCACTGTCTCTGTTAATGAATTCCATGATGATACACTCCATAGCCTTGCAGACCAAGCTAGTCAGGCTTATAGGGTGATAGTTCCCGACGTCTGTTGTGCCTCCACTTTTGTGGAGCAGAATAACCGTTGCTGTGCGCCACTCTGTGGGTATGTAGCCTGCGGAGAGGCTGAGTTTAAACAGTGTGTTTAGGTGAGGGGTTATTTCATCTTTGAGCTCCTGTAGGACGCAGCATGGGACACTGTTCGGTCCCATTAATGCTGTGTTTTGGCTTTGGAGAGGGCTGTTTTAACCTGAGTGTCTGTGATTTCAGGGGCTCTACATTCTTCTGGTATGGTTATGGGCCCTTTTGGGGGTGAGAGAGGGGTGAAGTTTGCACTGAACCTGTCTGCCAGGATGTTGGCGATATTGGTCGGTTCTGCCATTCTGCACTAACTCCGAGCAGATCTGAGCATTGCCACTTAGATTCTTGACATAGCTAAAGAATGCCTTGTGGTTATCTTTGGAGTCCTTGGCAATTTCTCTTTCAAAGCTCGCCTTGGATGATTTTATGAGGGATCGTAGTTTCTTGCTGATACTGATCAGGTGTGTCTTCCCTTCTTGGGATTTTACTCTTTTCAGTACTAGTTTCCTCTTTCTATTGCATAGTTTGTTTATGGCAGGGATCCACCAGACTGGTTTCCTTTTCTTGGAAGAGTGAGTCTTGGTTTTGCTTGGGATAGCATGATCCATGCATTCTTGTAGGTGCTCATAGAATGCATTAGTAAAGGATTTTGCAGCTTGGACAGCGTTATCCTTTACCATGGGGGCTTTTAAACTTTCCACCTCAGTTTTAAGTAATGTAAAGTTTGCTTTTGAAAAGTTTTTCATGGTGGTTTCCTTGTCTGGGGGTGGAATGTGGATATCCAAAGTGATTTGTTTATGGTCAGATCTAACCAGCGAGGCATTGACCTCCGATGTGGAACTCTGGTCACCCATGTTGGTGATGACTAGCTCTAATATGTTGTCACCTCTGGTGGGAGTGTTGACCAGTTGATCCAGTGTGTTTGAGTTTATAAATTCTAAGAAATGTTGGGCAAGGGAGTTAATACTTGAGTAGTTCTCCCAGTTAATGTTTGGGTAATTGAAATCACCCAATATTAGGGTGTTTGGTAGGACCTTTCTGTTTCACAGTGTTTCCAGAAATGTGGAATGGGGGTTCCGAGCACTGCCCTTTGGTCTCATGACAGATCCCAGAGTGCTTACCAAATGCATGGCAGTGGTTATGGCTCACCTGAGGCTTTTAGGATTCCAAGTGTTTCCATATCTGGACGACTGGCTCTTCACCGCCACCTCCAGGCATCAACTACTTCAATCCAGGGATCACACTCTCAATCTGTGTTCTCGGTTAGGAATAACTATAAATTTCGACAAGTCTGCGTTGTCACCATCACAGCGTATCTCCTTTATCGGAGCAAACTTAGACACCACCACCGCCATGGTAAAATTGCCAATGGACAGAATAGTCAGACATTCTGACGAGCAAAAAAGTACCAGCCTCTCAAGTGTTGAAACTACTAGGTACTATGGCAGCAATGCTCATAGCAGTTCCTCTGGGGTGTATGCACATGAGATTTTTTCAATGGTTACTCTTCACCCAGTGGTCTTACCAACAACTTACGATGTCATTCTTGATAATGATTACAGATTCATGCAGAAAGGATCTTCAGTGGTGGCTGACCAGCCATCATGTAACAGTAGGTCGCCCATTTGTTCTTCCTCCGCCATCAGCCACGGTGACCACAGATGCTTCTCTGATAGGATGGGGGGGGGGTTCAGGGAATAATGGCCCAAGGCACCTGGTCAGAAACAGAGTCACAGTTGCACATCAGTGTCCAGTAGTTGAGAGCGGTACTTTTGGCGTTGCAGTATTTCCACAACTCTGTACCTCTAGAGATGGTTGAGATCCAGACCAACATGTCTGTGGTCTGGTACATCAACAAGCAAGGGTGAACCAAGTCTTATCCCTTGTGCCGTGAGGCCCTGAGAGTTTGGCAGTGGGCGGTATCCACCGGGTGCTTTCTGATAGCAACGCACATACCGGGGAAATCCAACGTGATCACAGACAAACTGAGCAAAGCCATTCTGATGACGCACGAGTGGTCCCTCAAAGATGATTTTCCACAGATGGGGCCAGCCTTGCTGCGACCTGTTTGCATTCCCTATGAATGCCAAATGCAGAAGCTACTTTGCCCTGAATCCCCCACCAGGGGACAGCCCCAAGGGATTCGCTCGTACACGATTGGCCCCTGGGACTCCTATATGCCTTTCCACCAATTCCCTTGATTCCAAAATTCTTGCAGAAAGCCAAAGTCCTGGGGAGGACTGTAATTTTAATAGCCCCATTTTGGCCTCGACAGATTTGGTTCCCCTTCCTTCAACTCTTCCAACTAGAGGAACCTTGGATTCTGGACCCAGTTCCAGATCTCCTGATGCATTCGTCGGGGGCTCTTCATCCTTCTCTTCATTCCCTCAGATTGACAGCTTGGCTGCTCCAATTTCCAACTTAGCCAGGTCACACAATTTCTCCTTGGAGGTACAGCATATCCTTGTATCCTCTCATAAAGCTTCCACCAGAAAGTCATACGCCAGCAAATGGAAGCAATTTGCTTTTTGGGCTTTATAAAATAATATTGACCCATACGTTGCCCCAATTGCTAGTATTTTAGAATTCCTATCTAAGCTTTTTAATGAAGGTGCTGCAGCTGCCACCATACAAGTTCAGTTGGCTCCAGTTTCGAATTTTCACCTCGGATCTGCAGGTTCCAACCTAATGTCTCACAGATTATGTAGGGCCTTCTTAAAAGGTGCCATACATCTTAGACCGTCAGTTAGACAACCTTTTACTCCCGGGAATCTAAATTTTGTGTTATCACGGATTATTCTTCCTCCTTTTGAGCCTGAATCATCCTGCCAATTAAAATTTCTCTCTTGGAAAACTATCTTCTTGGTAGCCATTACTTCATCACATAGAGTGCCCGAACTTCAGGCCCTATCTATCAAACCCCCATTTTTGGTGTTTCACCCCGACAGAGTGTCACTGAGGACTAACCCTTCCTTCCTTCCAAAGTTATATTCAGAAGCTAACCTGAATCAAACTTTTGAACTCCCAACTTTCTTCAGTAACCATTCTAACAAGTTGGAGTATATGTTGCATAAACTTGATGTTCACAGGAAATTAAAATTCTATTTGGACAGAACAAAAGAATTTAGGAAATCAGAACAACTTTTTGTTTCTCATCCTGACACCAAGAAAGGGCTTTCAGTATCCAAAGTCACTCTTTCCAAATGGTTAACTGATTGCATAAAATTCACATATTCCTCAGTGAATCAACCATTATGACATAGCATGAAAGCGCATTCCACTAGGGCTGTTTCTACTTCCTCAGCTTATGCGGCTAGGCTGCCTTTGGACACTATATGTGCAGCTGTCACTTGGTCTAAGCCTCATACCTTCATCATGCATTACAAAGTGGATATGGCCTCCAGGGACAGGATTTCATTTGGTTCCACTGTCCTCAGGAATATACTCCCCTGAGCCACCCAGGATGAAGGGTGCTTGGGACACTACACATGTGTAAGAATGAATGGCGAGATTGAACAACTTCACATAAAGAAGTTATGTACTTCCATAACCTTCCATGTGAGTTGTTCATCTCGCCTTCGTTCTTACATTCCCACCTGTCTTCCCCCCTCCAGGCTTCTCGAAGAACGAGTAAGACTTTGCGGTCTGGTGGGTCTTGTTCTTGGATTTCCTACTCCAGTTGGAGTACTGTTTATGTGTTATCATGTTATACATGTTGGGATCAGTAAACTAGATCTGAGGTGAGACATAGAGCATCATGGGATAGGGACTTGGCCTCAACCTACTCTAAAACCTCGAGCTTGTGAAAGCGGCTGACTTGCTCCAAACCCATGTGTAAGAATGAAGGCGAGATGAACAACTCACATGGAAAGTTATGGTAAGTACATAACTTCTTTTTATCTTTTGACAGCATCACCTACCACAATTCTCTATGGAGACAGCAGCCTGAGCTCTGACTACATTACCAGTATTTGTATCATCACATGTAAGACGATCTTGCTGTCTAAATATAGCATGACAAACTGTTGCTACTTAAGTTAGTTTCTACTTTATTTTTTGTTCACTGTTTCAGTCCACAAGATATATTTTTAGACCAAACTGTTTCCTGTATTGTGAAAAGAACTTTGCTTAATTTATAATCATTGCTGCATGTATGTTGGTATTGCTAGGTAGCACTGTGGCATTCCGTTCATTTATGAATTTTTTTCTTCTTCTTTGTCTTCTTTTGCACTTTGACATGGATTACTTAGTTTTTCACCTTGTTTTTTCTTAGATAGGTATCAGCTTCACTGGTTCGTCATGTACATCTTTGTTTCAGGCTCCAATAGAACACTGTACTGAGAGTAAAACTCAGCACAAATAGTACTTTAGCAATTTGGTTTCTAACTGAAGCTTTATTCTTGGTCTCTGACTTTGGCAACATTACAGGTTTCATTACAGCAGAGTGGAGAACTGCCATTGTCATCCCCTTCCACATAGATGGTGCCACTATTGACTCGGGAATTATCACCCCATTAGCTTGACAAGTCTGA
The DNA here is from genome assembly GCF_019279795.1 of Protopterus annectens. Taxonomy (NCBI): domain Eukaryota; kingdom Metazoa; phylum Chordata; order Ceratodontiformes; family Protopteridae; genus Protopterus; species Protopterus annectens. The sequence continues at coordinate 720,679,352 of NC_056737.1, forward strand.
TCTGTAAAGCCATGGAGTTTATTATTATGGATCTCATAAACAAGGACATAGGCAATCTTCAAACACTCGACCCCAGCCAATTAGGATTTGTCAGGGGCAGATCTTGCCTATTGAACCTAGTTGACTTCTTTGAGACTGTCACCAAGGCACTCGATGAGAGAAAGTCAGTACATACAGCTTACCTTGACCTGGTCAAGGCCTTTGACACAATCCCCCACTCAGGCATCATTGAAAAGTTAACACAACTTGGTGTTAATCCCTGTCTCGTAAGATGGGTGGTGAACTGGCTCACAGACAGGACCCACAAGGTCAAAATAGGTGCCACCACCTCCGACAGCAAACCTGTCACTAGTGGTGTTCCCCAGGGATCTGTCCTGAGACCCCTACTGTTTGGCATCTACTTCTAAGAGGTCCAGACAAAGACCAAGGGCCTGTGGCTGACCAGGTTTGCGGATGACTGTAAGTTGGGTGCTGTCATTGACTCCCCAAATGACATTAACATATTGCAAGAGAGTCTCACAGCTACAAATAACTGGTGCCAAAGTCATGGCCTTAAGTTAAGCGCAAAAAAATGTATTATCATATCATTCGGCAAAATCACTGTCCCTGCTGATTACCATATCAACAGCAACCCCCTAAGCACACAACCTGTGGTGAGAGACCTGAGTACTCAATTGACAACAAACTCACATTTGACCATCATGTGGCGGCAGTGGTCGGAAAAGCCTTTTACGTGGTTCATCTCATAAGTAAAGGGATTACATCCAGAAAAAAGGAGGCTATTACCTCTCTGTACTCTTCCCTCATTAGACCTATAATTGAGTATAACACCCCATTTGGAAATGTACCTCTCCAAACACCTGCACCAACTGGAAAGGCCACAGAAATACCTCACAAAGAGAATCCATGGCCTCCAACACCTGCCCTATGCGGGTAGGCTCAAATCACTATCACTTTACTCGGTATCATACAGATTGCTCATAGGGGATCTGTGTCTAGCCTACAAGGCAATATTGGACCCTGCCCTACTAGAGATGCTCCATATCCGTAAGTCTAACTCCTTGCGCATTACCTGCTCGATAGGCCTAAATCTAATATGTGACATCAACAAAATCTGCTGGAGAGATAGGTTTGTCTCCCAGAGGCTGTCCCGTCTCTGGAATAGACTGTCCATACATGTCAAACAGAGTACCTTACTGACCCTCGTCAAGCACAACCTTGATGAGTGGATGGGAAACCACAAATTTGTCCCAGGGGTTCCACCTTTGTCCCTCACTGACAGGGGTGACAGGTGCTGACTGAAGTTTCTTTTTTTGGGGATAAACTCTTGGCTAAGCTTGTAAGGGCCCCAGGGCCTTTAGCCTAGTAACCTCCTATGATCCTTTGATCCTATGAACAATTAATGCAGGAGCAAGTTATTATTACCAAATGTGACATCTCAGACTTCAGTAAAATGCTTTAAATCCAGTTATTCTGCCTAACCTGTAGGCTCTTCCCTGTCATAGCCACCCCTCAGAAGTAATAACTTTGATGTGGATGAGGGCCACTTAGTCTGCCCTAACTCTTCATATCTCATATGCAAAATGCGTTATCAAAATTAAATAAAAGCCTTAATTCTTTTTTTCATTGCTACAGTTGTCTCATAATCTTCCCATGTAGAACACTGAATTATTTCACTTTTTAATGTTTGTTTTTATAAAATTGTTTCATTTATCTACAACTGCTTTGCTTTAAAAACATGGAACTTAGCAATGAATGCATTTTGCTGGAATAGAGTTTTGAGTGTCTTCAAGTTTCAGTACCATTTTGATTCAGAAGTTTACACTAAAGCATACCTAACTTCTGTATTTACTAGCCATATGTGAAAAAACATTTTGCAATATTTTTTCTGCCTTTTGGAACTCTCTACTGAGAGAAATTACTTCCTCTGTCAGTGTGTTTCGGTTCATGAAAAAGTTAAAGGAAAACTTGGCACATGTTAAATGTGATTGTTTCACATTGTTGCTTCTACAATCTTGTACCCCAAACTGTTGATTACTGTACTAACAGTATTTTTATACCTGTATTGAATCAATGTTTAAACTGTTAAGAGCTAACCTCTATAGTGTAAATATTTACCTATATTCTTGGCTTGTCTCTTTATCAATATGAACTGTCATAGTGTAACCAATGTTCGCAGTTTTACTTCTGCTACTCTGCTTGGCATATTGTAACTTCTGCTGTTTTTTGTTATCTATCTCGTTTTACCCTTTATTTGCCTTGGGCATAGGTAGTAGCTGAAAGAGATGTTGTGTCAGCCAACCCCCCTGATAAACAAAACAAAAAAAATACACTGATTCATTGCTCTCCTTATCATTTTCTTTCCATTTGTCCACCTCAATAGATCTGCTGTTATAGGAGATCAGTCATCTTCTTCATACAATTCTCTTTCGCTCTACATGTCTGGTTCTTTCAGACTTATTTCTTAAAGCATACATTGTCGTCTGATCAGACTCAACTTCTCAATAAAGGGCTGAACTACATTCCTGTTTTTTTATTGATAAAAACTATTTGGTTAATGACATTACAGATTTCTGTAGAAAATTGAATTTGAAATTATTTTTTGGTACACGGGATGTATCTCAAAAATCTACTGAATTCCATTTTCACAAATCCAGTTTTGCTCCACCTATGAATAAACATGTGTCCATCTTTCAACAAGCAGTTCTAAAGGATATACGTTTTAAGTTGTGTCCTTTTCAGGTATTGAGGCATAATTTGTCTAAAGGGGAGCAACACACACTTAACGAACTCCAAGGAAACACTGATATTACCATCCTACCAGCTGATAAGGTGGGGGGCAATAATAGTCATGGATTCCATTTATTACTGGGCTGAGGGAAATAGGCAGCTTACTAACCCTCAGCACTGTATGAACATGCCCATTGACCCCACCCCGAATTTCAAGAAAGCAATTGATGAATTTTTGGAAAAAGCGGTGGATGACGGCATTATCAGTGAAAGAGTTAGACAACATCTTACTGTAAGGGAGCCTGGTAAGCAATATCTATACCTTCTGCCCAAAATTCACAAAGATCTTAACCAGCCCCCTGTAAGACTGATTGTGTCGGGAATAGGTTCTCTTACTGAGCCTCTATCTATGTTCTTGACTCAATATTTACAGCCACTATTGCAACATGTTAGAGCTAGAATTAAAGATACAACTGAATTCCTACAGATAGTGTCTGATTCCCAGTTAGAGCCCAATTGGTTGATATGCACTCTAGATGTCAAGTCACTTTATACCAGTATCCTTCATTGGGCAGGCTTGCAAGCCTTAGAGTACTGGCTTAATAGGGTAGAACTTTATACTCCAGGATTCAACACACTACTTGTGTGTTTGACGGAACACGTCTTAACCAAAAGTGTCTTCTATTTCAAGGGTGAGTGTCATTGGCAAACCCAAGGTACAGCTATGGGAGCATCTTTTGCCCCCATTTATGCTGATCTGTTCATGGGTTATATAGAGGAACAGATCATTTACAATGATGGCCATAACATATTTTTGCCAGAAATTGACATATGGAGAAGATTCCTGGACGATTGTTGGCTGGTTTGGTGAGGAGACATTGAGTATCTTATGGAATTTGTGCAATATATTAATGAAAACAAGTGGGGTATGGAATTCACTTTAACGTATTGTAGAGAGGAAATCAATTTCCTTGATGTTAGGATTTTGCGTCTTTCGGATTATACATTACGCACCTCAGTATACAGAAAATACCCACAATATAGCAATTTGTTGCATGCGTCTACCCTTCATCCTACGCACACTATCCAGAATATCCCAAAGTCTCAATTTCTGAGGATCAGAATAATTTGCTCCTCTGAAGAAGACTTTCATATCTTTAAGCAGGATCTTACTAGCAGATTTTTTGACAGGGGATATAGAGGGGGTGATGTTATTGGAGCTAGCAATTGGGCCACTAACCAACAAAGATCTGAACTTTTGCAATATAGATCTAAAAAGCATAGACAGGGGTCAGATACTATATGAATGGTAACGACATATGGCAGGAATGTGGGTTTATTGAGAAATGTAATTCATAAACATTGGAATATTCTTACATTCAGTGATGGACTGGGCTCTGTTTTACCTGAGAGGTGTCAGTTTTCTTTTCGAAAAGGGAAAACCTTAGGATCTCACTTTGCTCATTTTAAGAAACTCTATAGGGGATCAGGAAGGACAACAACTAACAATCACAGGAGACAGGCTTGTGGGTTCGTATCCTTGTGGACATTGTGTATTCTGCAAACACATGCTTAAGACCAAACAGTTTACGAGCAGAAATACGAGTTTATTTTTTGATATACTTTTTTGCTAATTGTGGGTCGGACTGGGTGGTTTATTTGGTCAGTTGCATTTGCTCTGCCTTTTATGTGGGGCAGACGTCGAGATCTTTGCGCTGTCGCATGTCTGAACACCTAAGTGACATACGTAAGCAAAGGATCACAAACCCTTTATACAGACATTCTCAAGTACACACAACACCTAGGTTTACTTTTGCAGTAATAGACAAGGTCACAGGTAATAGATCCTTTAAAACAGGATGGCACTCTATTTTGAATCAAAAAGAAAGGAAATGGATTATTAAGTTGGGGGGGGGGGTTATTCTCACCAGGTCTGAATGGCAAAATGTGATGTATTTATTAATTTCTCTTTTTGCTTCTAAAAAATTTTTTTGCACTAATTATGGGTGGAAGTGATGTCATAGAAAATGATGGGACACTGAGTATATTTAAACTAATGAATATGTATATGGATATCACTGATGAAGGCTACTTGCCAAAACCAGTTTGGAATGTGATATATAAATATCATTAAAACATTATTTTTGTCCTTGTGGTGCTGGCCTCTTTTATTTTGTATCTACTAAGCTTGTTTGGCCGATCGCATCAACCATACTTGCTAGCTTACTTGTGGGACTTATTTCTTATAGACCAGCAGTTTCCCAAGGGAAACTTGCTCATCATATCAAAGGTCAGGTTCATATCTCATAGGGAAACCTGTGCTGTGAAATGGCAGCATGTCAGGGATAACACTGGGGGAAAATGGCTGGTTAGGCATTTAAAAAAACTATATTCCTCTAACCCTAATAATAATAATGATAGCAAAAGAAAAAAAAAAAAAAGAACAGCATGAAAGGGGTAGGACAGGCTGGACACAGACAGGTGGAGAGAGATGGTTAGTGTGCACAGCATGTAAGGCAGCATTTTGTCTCTGGGTACTTTGGGGTTATAGAAGATGCAGACTCTACAGTGGAATGGTTTAGAATATAGGCACTGGAGGTAGTAGTGAATTGGCTAATAAGACAAAAAAGGGCAGAGTGGAACTGCAATGTAGGAGGCAAACAGGAAGTCAGCAGACAGGATGGGCTGGAAAAGGTTAGAGGGGAGAAAGGCAGAGGACAACAGAACATGGCCAAAGGCAGTCAGAGGAGCACAGGCAAGTGGTGGAGCACTCAGTAAGGTGAAGAGAGAGAGAAAATGAAAGAGCTGGCCGTGAAAAAGAGACAGACAAAGAAAAGGAGCTGTAGGTGGAGGGATGGGTACAGACGGTAGTGACAAGTGCTGAAGGGGAGTTAAAGTCATAGCTGCAAAGCAGATACTATGAGCACAAAAAGAGAAGAAAAAAAATGTGCATGATGTGCATATAGAGGCACTTAATTAGATGAGAGCGGTAGCTGGAGAACAGTAGCAAGGAATTGTAGAACAGTGCGAGAGGGACAAGAGGGATGGGGAAAAGGTCAGGTGCAGATTGTGAAGCAACAGGAAGGCTGGAAGCAGTGGAACTAGAAGCTGAAATGTTGCACTATGAGGACTAATGTCAAGGACCTGAAATTTAAGGTGACGAGTCAGTGTAGGGATATAGGAGATTATTTTGGTAATTGGAGACTTAGTCACTCAGTGGGCTAAGAGTCCTGATAAAAGAGACAGGGAGACCAAATTACAGTGAAATTGGTGTTTGGGGCTTATACTTACTGGTACATGAGAGGAGGTGACCAGAGGTAGTCATGTGGATGGAGTGAATGCATATTATGGTGTAGATAGGTATTAGTAACTTGTAAAATGAGATAGATGCAATCGTACCATTAGGGTTAAGGAGCTGATAGAAGGAAGCCAGGATGACAGGAGTTTGCAGGCAGCACTCTCAAAAGTGTTACCTGTTTCAGCAGCCAACATGGTTAGAAGATATAATAGACTAAAGCGATTGTGGCTGTGGATGGTTAAAAGGCATTACTAAGCGGCAGGAGTGTAGGGGATACCTGGTAGAGAGATCAGTTGTATACAATGTACTAGCTTAATTTTAGTCCAGAAGGGAGAGCAGTAGACAGTGCTGCATTGAGAAGATACATCTCAATAACTCTACCTTCAAATAAAAATGAAGAGTGTATCACAGAAGCATAAGAGAGTGTAGATGCTGAGGTAGTCAACAGAATTTACAGAATTACACTAAACATAGGAGAGAAACAAATAATTTGGTTTGAGGCATGACTGGTGATATTACTGTGTATTGCCAGGAATCTGGATAGGAAGATTGGGAACTGCAGACAAGAGATATGGAGGTACCTGGGTTGTTCAAGAATGACAGGGAATGGAGTTTGGGAGTGGAGTAGCAATCTACATAAAGGAAGTAAGAGATTGGAAAAGAGGATGCAATAAAATAAGAGTTGACAGGGTCAGCACCTAGAGAAATCACCTCTGGTGGTTAAGGTAGAAGAAAGAGTAGACTGCTGGGGGACTGATGCAATGAATCAGCTTCATTCAGGAGGAAGAAGAGAAATTGGAAGAAAGAAAAAAAGTAGAGAGTCAGGAGGATATATAGTCATAGGAGATCTGAATCTGTCATGAGCATACTGAGAGATTCCACACTCCAGCACAGTGAGAGAACAGAAGTTGGTAATGATCTTAAACTGTAAGGTGTTCCACAAACTGTTACTGAATTCTACTAGAAAGTATAGAATCCTAGTTGTGCTCCTAGTCAAGGTGGCATGGGTTATGTACATATCCCTAGGCAAGTTTATTAATTATTAGCCAACAGTGATTATGGCAAAGATGATTGTGTCAGACTTTGAGGGGGGGATTAAGATGAGCTTATTGAATGGCCAAATATGATACAGGGTACTAGGAACAAAGTGGTGGAATAAACAAGCAATGAGAATAGATCACAGATACATTACACAAAGCACTGAAAACGTTTTGAAGAAGAGACAAAATGCCAAAACTAGAAAAATGCTAATGTTGCTACATGGGGAGGTGAGGCTAGTGGTAAGGTCAGAAGTGCACACAGGAGATGATTGGGTATGGAAGAGGCATAGTATAAGGAACAATCAAAGGGCAGCAAATAATGTGTTGGTGGCAAAGGCATAGCATAAGGGAAAGTGACACTAATGGTGAAGAAGGGGAACAGTGGCTTCTCTAGGTAAAAAGCCAAAAGAAGTAACAGAGAAACAGACTTGGCCAAGGTAAGCAAAGATAGGAGGGAGTGTATGAAAGAATGGGAAGAAGTAAAAATATTAAATTAATATTTCACTTTAGTCTTCTTAAATGACACTAGGGAGAAGGTGTTATGCTGGGAGGCAGTCAAAGATGGGAGATAAGTGAACAGACTCTAGGACAGAAAACGAGACTGAAACGGAATTGACTGCTTCAAACAAGGATAAAACAAAAGAACCAAATAAGCTGTCTTCCATGATCCTCAGGAATTTGGCCAGTGTGTTGCAAAATCCCGGTAGAGGTCTTCAGTAGAGCAGTGGAAGTGCCAATGCATGGGATGACCTCAAATGTGTTACCCTTGTATGGGGTAGAAGCATGACAAATTCAGAGAGCTACAGGCCTTTTAGCATAACAGCAGTGGCAGGGAATGTCATGGAGAGGATCCTGCATTCCTAGAAGTTATTAGCTTCCAAGACAGCAGGCATCATGGGCTCACTGTTTATTTATTTTATTTATTTATTTTACATTTGTTGACCGGGCTAGTCTAACTGGATATATTTCCATTTTCAGTAGAGGCCCGGGGAGAAAAGCTCCACACAGAAATACACATAAAAAGAAAAAAACCTTACAATCAAAAAGCAATAACAATAATAACAAATGGCAATATAATGTCAAAATAAAAACTTAATTAAAGACGATATATCAAAAGTATAACTTGTATGAGTAACAAAGATTCAAGTTGAAGGAAGAGATGACAGTGAGAAAATATAGGGTGACAAGTCGTTGTACAGAGAGAGTTAGGGGTAAGCAAAAGGGTAAAATATCAGAGAAAGAGGGCAAAATTACTATAAGTGGGTAAAAAAGGAAGCCATCTAAGAGAGGACTGTAAAACAAAAGAAGCAAAAAAGACTTGCTGGATGTGAGACAAAGAGAGGTAAAGGAAAATAAGAGTTAGGAAGAAAGAGTTATAAAAAGAAAAGAAAAAAGAAAAGAAGAGACAGTGGAGGAAAATTGAGGAGGAGGATAAACAGATGTAGGTAGGAAGATTAGTCAGGCTTTATACAGGAACAGAGCCAATGGCTTTTGAAGTAATTCTTAATTTCTTGTTTGAAGAGAGGCAGGGATGCGAGTAGAGTGATTTCACTGGGTAGTGTATTCCAGCTCCTTCCAATTGTATTAGAGAAAAGGGAGTCACCGGCTGAGTTATTGGACTTTGTAAGGCAGGCCATTAGTTTCTTAGAAGATCTAAGAGAGTTGAGATTATTATAAGGGATTAAAAGTTGAGAAAGAATAGGGGTGTTATTGGGCTGGTATAGTAATTTGTGGGCAATATTGAGTTGGGGAATAAGCAAAAGGTGTTGAAATTCCACCCATCCTAGTTGTTTCAGGTTCACACAGTGATGTGTTCTGTAAGGGTTGCCAGTAGCATGAGAGAGCAATCTTATGGAAGCATTGGATAAGGACTAGAAGGGGGCCAGCTGCGAAGAAACTGTTTTCTTATCCTCCACAGACATGGACCCGGACTGAGTTACAAGAGGAATTAACAGAGGAGTAGCAGCAGTAGTAGTAATCTACATGTACTTCAAAAAGCCCTTTGATTTTGGTTGCAATTAGGTGGCTGTTTGGAAGAATGTGGAATTTGGAGGTTGGACTGAGAGTGAGAAATTGTATTACTGACTGTTGAAGGGGGGGGGGCACAGAGGGGTGTAGTGATAGGGATTTCAAGAATAAGAAAGTGATAATGATTAACGAAGATTGGAGTTTGGTCTTCTTACCCGCCCCTTCCCAAGATGAGTTGGTGTTCCATGAGGCTTTTGGGACCGGCTCAGCTATGTCTTGGGTAGTCCCCCAGGTGGATAAGATGGTAGACCTCATCTCCCGCTGGGCTTAGAAGGATATGCATGTCACGGAGTCCATCTGTAAACACCCAGGGAAGTATCTTGTTGCACCTAAAGATAGGGCTTCTTCCACAGGTTCCTCTTGTGGATGCTGTTGTGGTTGCAGCAGCCACTAGGAAAGAAATAATATAACAGGGCTCTACTGTCCATATTCCTAATAGGGAATCTAGACTGTTGGACAGATTTGGGAAGCATGTCTATGCATCAGTGACATTTACCCTCAGGTCTTTGAATTATTTGGCACACTTTATGAGATTTTAAAGGGACTTGATCAAACAGTAGCCTGTCCGGGTCCATGTCTGTGGAGGATAAGAAAACAGTTTCTTCGCAGCTGGCCCCCTTCTAGTCCTTATCCAATGCTTCCATAAGATTGCTCTCTCATGCCTCAGTGCCTCAGAGAAAGCTGCTAGAGCAGCAGGTTTAGACTTAACCAGTAGAAGGCATGGCTGGATGCTCCTCTGTGACTTTGCAGAGCTCTTCAAGTCTTCATTCATCAGTGCCCTTTTTGATGGCAATCCCCTTATTTGTCCCTAAGGTGAAAGCCACTTTCCAGGAACTAGCAAGATGGGAAGACCCTTTCTGCAGTAGGAATCCATTAATGTGAAGTTGTTTAGTCTCGACGTTCATTCTTCACTGATGGGTTTGGAGCTGATCCCTCAGCTCCGACACGGCATTAGCAAGCTCAAGGTTTTCCAGTTGCTCGAGAACCAGCCCCTTATCCCATAATGCACTGCTGGAATTACCCCAGATCTAGTTTGCCGTGGCACAGATCTCAGTGGTTTCAACTTGCTCGAGCCTAAATCTTCATAGATTATTCAAAAATCGCAAGTTTTTTTTGTCTTTTCTTGTATTGGGAATATATATATATATATATATATATACTTATAGTTCACTTGTTAGGATAGTTTATAGCCCCTTCCCTGTTAATACTATACTTGGTGTGTTTTTTCTTAGTGGCCTCGTGTTGGCCTACATCTAGTAGTAGTGTGCATTGGTAGCTAGATTAAAGTTTTAGTATTAGTTGAGTGCTTAATACTATTTAGCTAATTTTGCCCCCCTTTTCTTTTGGGCCATTATTTCAGTATTTATTGGTGGCTGTGTTCCTATCACTCCTAACTAGCCTTTGACTTCGTTATTGTAGATAGTGGTTTGTGGTTATTGGACATGTCTGAGGAAAAACAAAAGCATCCTAAGTCTGGGTTCAAAAAATGCCCAGACTGCGGACAAAATATGTCCGTTACTAATACTCATGTGCAATGTGTGTACTGTCTAGGAGCTCTTCACTTGCAAGAGTCATGCAGCATATGTCACTCCTTTTCTTCCAGGGTTACATTAGAAAGGAAGAGGAAATTGGTGGACAGGGGTTTACTAAAACACCCCTTTGTTGAGGCGTTGAGTGACCAGGATGGGGCCAGTAAGTCCTCTCGTTCTTCTCATTCCTCAGGAGACTCAAAAGCCACAAAAAAGTCTAAGAAAAGTGAGGATGCTGGGTCATCAGCTCCACAGTTCTCGGAGCCGAGTGTCCCTTCTTCTTGGATCCGGTCCACTGTTCTGGGGCCAGTATCAGAGTTGCCATCGTCTCCTATTTTCCAATCTGCATCGTCGGTGCACTCGTCTAGGTCCTCTTTTAGTCTTTCTGATCTGGACATGGACCGACTGGTACAGAAGCTGTTACGGGCACCAGCCCTAGCTAAATTGCTGTCGGCTCCAACCCTAGTGTTGGAACCGAAGACCATTACCCCAGAATTGACTGCTCCTCCTCTGAGCCATACTGGGCTTTTGGAGCCAGAGGAGGCTGACCTGATAATCGAAGAGCCCTTGGAGCCAACACCTGCTCCAGTGTTGTCGGTTCCATCTGCTCTGACGTTCTCGGTGCTGACCGTGGACTCTAGGAGCCAACATTCTCCTGTCGGGTCCAGGGAGGGTAGTTTCACCGACTTGTCAGTGCAGACTCTTCCTCTCGGGGCTTCGGCTCGGATGAGCTCGGCTCCTACCTCGGGCTCGGAGCCCACGGCCTCGGTGCGGGAGGAGCTTGAGGTTCCTTCGGGTCCTTCGACTCCTTCCCATTGGAGCCGTGATGCCTTTGAAGCCATGAGGCGAGTATTGTCTCCTAAGACTTCCTTGACGTCAGGATTGTTCTCTTCTTCCACTAAGGTGCCTGTGTCCGCTTCTGTTTCCATCGTCTCCAAGGGTAGAGACCCTGAGCCTCAGGTAGCCCCACTGGGCGCTCCCTACTCTTCTGAGACTTCCCCAGACGTTCCCGCTGAGGAGGTTTCTAGATAGAGAGTGTGCAAGAGGAGGCACCTGGACTCCCCACAGAAGTCTTTGATATCTGACATTGACTTAGATGAGTCAGAAGGGTCCCCTCTATCCCCCTCTGAGAATATCTCCTTTGCAGAGATACTTGAGATCCTTAGGCAGAGGGGTGATTGGCATTCCAAGAATCCTACTGAGGATGAGTCAGTTCTCCTGAAGGCTTTCGGTTCTCAACCTTCCACCTCTTGGGTGTCTCTGCCCTATGATGAGCTTATGGACCTGGTCTTTCGTAGGGCATGGGAGTCACTGGAATCTATGGAACCTGTCCCTAGGAGGCCTAACAAGTTCATTTCTGCCCCAGTAGTTAAGTCCTTTTTGACCAAGGGAGTCCCTGTTGATGCCATGGTGGTGGCAGCAGCCACCAAAAAGGAAATGTCTGAGACATCCTCATCTATCCATCCTCCTAACAGAGAGTCTAGGATTATGAATAGATATGGGAAACGCATGTTTAGATCAGCGACTTTTGCACTTAGGTCACTGAACTATTTGACCCATTTTACCAGACTGCAGAGAGATCTCTTTAAGGAGTTAGGAGATACTCTTCAAGGTACGGTAGCTGCAGGTGCTTCCGACAAAGTTGCCACCCAGCTTGCTACCCTAAATTCAATTGTAAACTCGTCCATGCGTCTCATATCGTATGCAACTGATGGCACGAGTAGGAAGGCAGGTTCAGGAGTTGCCCTTCGTAGGCACTCCTGGATGCGCCTCAGTTCCTTCGCGGAGCCCTTCTAGTCTTCATTTGTGAATACCCCGTTTGACGGCTCATCTCTCTTTGGGCCTAAAGTAAAGGAAACATTGACCAGGTGTGAGCAAGAGGGAAAGACTCTGTCTGCCGTAGAAGTCTGTTTTTCCACCCCTACTCGGCCTTATTCCCAAGGGCTAAAGATGTGGTTCACAAAAGCCCAAGGAGCCTTTCAGGACACATGTGGTGAAACCCCCTCTAGGGACAGAGGAGGGGTTATAATGGAAGATGCCGCCCTCGTGGCAGAGGGGGTCCGCAACAGCAGGGTGATAGAGATCATTTCTCTGGTCAACCCTACCAGCGCTCTTGAGCGGAGGCCCGACTGTCCTGCTCTGGAGGCAGTCGGGGGTTGCTTATCTTTGTACCCAGAAGCCTGGCTGAACATAACAAAAGACAGATGGGTACAAAGTATTGCTTCCAGAGGGTACTTCATACCATTCTCCTCTCCTCCCACCTCCGTCAGGAGAATCCTGGACGTTCCACCCAGTCACAGGGAACAAGCAACTATAGAGGTCCACAAGTTGCTAGAAAAAAGTGTCATCCAGCCAGTCCCAGCAGACCAAACAGGATTCGGAACTTACTCAAGATTCTTTTTGGTTCCTAAGAAAACAGGGGACTGGAGTCCCATTTTGGACCTCAGCAGACTCAACCAATTTGTCAAGAAAGAGAAGCTCCAGATGGTCACGCTTCAGTCCATACTTCCCTTTTTAGGGAAAGGCAATTGGATGTGCTCAATCGATTTCAAGGATGCGTACTACCACATAAAGATGGCCAGGCCATCCAGGGATCATCTGCATTTCCGGCTGGCAGCCAGTCACTATCAATTCCGAGCCTTGCCCTTTGGTCTCACTACAGCCCCCAGAGTGTTCACCAAATGTATGGCAGTGGTCACGGCTCACTTGAGGCGTCTAGGATTCCAGGTGTTTCCGTACCTAGACGATTGGCTCCTTACCTCCACCACCAGGCATCATCTAATTCGGGCAAGAGAATCCACTCTGACACTCTGCAACCACTTAGGCATTACAGTCAACTTAGAAAAGTCTGCCTTGTCGCCATCACAGCATATTGTCTTTATCGGGGCAGAGTTAGACACTTCAACCACCACTCTGCGTTTGCCTTTCGAGAGGTCTCACTTCTTCGCCAGCATGTCAGCTCACTGGTGTCAAAAGACAGAGCTCCAGCAGCAGAGGTCTTAAAAGTACTGGGTCTCATGGCAGCAGCAGTCTTAGCCATACCACTAGCAAGGATGCATATGCGGATTCTTCAATGGCTACTGTTCATTCAGTGGTCTTATCAGGAACTTCCAATGAAACATATGATTGTGATAAATTCTTGCAAGAGAGACCTTCAGTGATGGTTGACATTGATTCATGTCACAATAGGACATCCATTTGTACTATCCCCCGCCGATAGCCACTGTGACCACGAACGCTTCCCTGATAGGGTGGGGGGGCATTTTCAGGGAAAGACTAACCAAGGCACATGGACGGATCAAGAATCAAATCTGCATATCAGTGTTCTAGAGATGAGAGCAGTACTTCTGGCATTGCAATACTTTCAGGACTCTCTTCCTCTAGGGACTATTACAATTCAGACAGACAACATGTCAGTGGTCTGGTATTTGAACAAACAGGGCAGGACCAAGTCTTACCCTCTTTGCCGAGAAGCCCTCAGAGTTTGGCAGTGGGCTGTGTCATCCCAGTGCTTTCTGTTGACAGCGCACATCCCGGGGAGATCCAACGTGATAGCAGATAAACTGAGCAGGGCAAATTTGTTGCCACACAAGTGGTCCCTCAATCAAGACATTGCAGACAGGATTTTCCACAAATGGGACCAGCTTTGCTGCAACCTTTTTGTCAGTCACATCAACACCAAATGCAGAAGCTACTTTGCCCTGATTCCCCCTCCGGGACAACCCCCGCGAGACGCACTTGTACACGATTGGCCTCCTATATGCATTTCCTCCAATACCACTGATACCAAGATTTTTACAGAAAGCAAAGTCACTGGGAAGGACCATCATTCTTATAGCCCCCTATTGGCCTCGGCAGATTTGGTTCCCATTTCTTTATCATCATCTCTTGGAGGATCCATGGATTCTGGACACAGTTCTGGACCTTCTGACACATCCATCAGGGGACTGCCACCCTTCATTGCAGTCCCTGAAGCTGACAGCTTAGCTGCTCCAGTTCCCCACATAGCCAGGCTTCACAACCTTTCTTCTGACATGAGGCAAATCCTTTTGTCTTCTCACAAACCTTCCACCAGGAGATTATATGGTAGTAAGTGGGAGAGATTTTCCATTTGGGCTTCCAAACAGAACATTGGTCCTTTTCACGCTCCCTTGACATCTATATTGGAAGTCTTAACTGGTATTTTTAATGAAGGAGTGGCAGCGGCTACAATTCGGGTCCCGTTAGCTGCCATATCTAATTTCCATCTTGGAGTAGACGGACTAAATGTTATGGCCCACAAGTTGTCCAAGGCTTTTCTTAAAGGGACCTTTAACGAGGCCTCCAGTAAAAACTCCTTATTCTCCCTGGAATCTGAATTTCATGCTATCTCTCATAATTCTTCCCCCGTTAGAACCTGCATCATCTTTTGGTCTCAAATATTTGTCATGGAAAACCATTTTTCTAGTGGCCATTACTTCTGCCCGCAGAGTGTCAGAGCTTCAAGCCTTGTCTATCACACCTCCTTATATGATTTTTCATGCTGACAGAGTATCTCTCAGGACAAATCCTTCCTTTTTACCTAAAGTTTGTTCTGAGTCTAATATCAATCAAATCATCGAATTGCCAGTTTTCTTCCCCAACCACTCCAACAAACTAGAGTATATGCTGCACAAACTAGACGTTCATAGACAGCTCAGATATTATTTGGATAGGACAAAAGATTTTAGAAAATCAGACTAACTATTTGTTTCCTTTTCTGAAGCCAGGAAAGGTACATCGGTGGCAAAAACAACCCTTTCTAAGTGGCTATCTGATTGTATCACCTGTGTTTATTCAGCAGCTAATATGCCCTTACTACACAGAATTAAAGCTCATTCAACCAGAGCAGTTTCTACATCCTCTGCATTTCAAGCCAAATTGCCCATTGACAGCATCTGTGCTGCAGCCACTTGGTCTAAGCCTCATACCTTTATCACTCATTACAAGGTGATAAGGCCTCCAGGGACAGGGCTTCTTTTGGCTCTACAGTCCTGAAGAATATACTTCCGTGAGCCACCCAAGATTGAGGGTGCAAGGGACGCTACCTATCAGTGAAGAATGAACGGTGAGATTGAACAACTTCACATTAAGAAGTTGTGTACTCACCATAACGTTCCATGTGAGTTGTTCCATCTCGCCTTCACTCTCACGTCCCTCCCTCCATCCCCCACCTGACTGACAGTTGACCTAGACGTTGGTCTCATCCTGGTAATTTAATTCCTTCCTTTTTCCCTCTCTTAGGAGAGTAGTCCTTTTACAATGATATGGTACATGCAGCAAACAAGATCTGAGGTAATTCCAGCGGTGCATTATGGGATAAGGGGCTGGGTCTTGAGCAACTGGAAAACCTTGAGCTTGCTAACAGCCTTATCGGAGCTGAGGGATCGGCTCCGAACCCATCAGTGAAGAATGAAGGCGAGATAGAACAACTCACCTGGAACATTATGGTGAGTACATAACTTCTTATTCTACTCCTCCAAGGAGTTTTTCCCAAAACCAGAGAGGGGGCAAAAAATTGAGGTTCAGAAAGTCAGAATGTTTTTCCTAAGACTTCTGTGGAGAAACATCTGCTTGTAACAGAGGGGGGATTTCTAATGGGCGATCCGTCCTCACAGCACAGGTGGTGTGCAACTTCAGAGCTTTAGAGGTTCCTACTCAAACAAGCCCTATCAGCATCCCTGAAGAGTTACCCAACTACTGCACTCTGGAGGCAGTCAGGGGACATCTATCCCTGCACCTACAAGCCTGAATTTCCATTACCAAACATTTTTGGGTGCAGAATATTATATCCAGATGTTATTATGTACCATTTTCCCATTTCCCTCCAAAATGCAACAGAAGAATTCCCAATGTTCCACCCAATCAGAGGAAGGAGACAGTCACTACTAGTTCAGAGCACTACTCCCTAGTGTTCCTCAAGTGTATGGCAGTGGTTGCAGCTTACTTGAGATTGCAAGGATTCCAGGTATTTCCATATCTAGACTGGCTCCTATCTGCTTCTACTAATTCAAGCCAGGGATCACTTGCTCCATCTCTGTTCTCAGCTGGGCATCACCATAAACCATTCCAAGTCTCAGTGTTACCCAGCACAAACTCTGGAGTTCATTGAAGCCCGTCTAGATACCAAATCGCAGGTGGCAAGCCTACTTCAAACAAGATTGGAGACCTTAAGGAAACAGGCATTACACATCCTTATTGTTCGTTCACCTCTAGCTAGGTTAGTCCTCCAGTTAATAGGCTCGATGGCAGCCTTTGTAGTTCTAGTTCCTTTTTTAAACACCTTTATTGAATTATCACTTGTGACATAGTTAAATTTACATTTATATAAAAGTAATCAAACTGTATTAACAAGTTCATGTTTACCAACATTATACTTCACATATATTGCTATATATTATATAGCCTAAGCAATGTTACATAAATTATTCAATCCCTGCCCTTTTTTTAAACAAGAAACATCTGTATTAAACCATCACTTATGACACAGACAATCATACATTTATATAAATGAAAACAAACCACACCAACACAATCCTAGTTGCAAGTATTTTACATCACAAACCATACTGACACACTACCAGCTGCAAACATTATACATAACTTATAATCCACCCAATCGTTTTCAAACATTACTTAGCTCATTTAAGTCCTGCCTTCTTTTAAACCTCATTCCTCCCCTTTATGTATTTTTCCTACAATTCCCATTTTTCCTATGTAGTTTCCTCCTACCATTTTCTAAAGATCTCAATTCCAGTTTCTTTATCTCTGTTACTATAGTCACTACTTCTAGTATAGTCAATTTAGATTTTGATTTCCATTTTCTAGTAATTGCTTTTTTGACAGCCACCATAACTAGACACAGCATGGCTTACCATGTCTAGATAATGCCAATTCTGTATCATAGCTCAGATAATCATCTCCCTTGTCACACCAGTCTGCCCACCTTGCATTTCTCACAGTGCATCCTGCAGGGAATCCTTAAAGTCCGCCAGCTTACCGCATTCCCAGAAAATATGCTCCCAATTACCTCTTTCTTTGCCGTCATACCACCAACATTTGCTGTCTACCCAAGGAAAAGTTCTCTGGAGTCTACTTGAGGTAGTAAAATACCTATGCAAACATTTCCAAGCAAAAATCCTAAATCTTCTAGACTTTGTTGCATATTTGGGAAACATGCATATATTCTCCTATTGTTTCTATGTGAATTGCTTATCCAGTCTCTCTTCCCAATGCTTTCTAACCTCCTCTAATTGATTCTTATAGTTATCATGCAATATTTTTTATGCTCTACTAATTATTTCTTTTTTTAATGGCAACTTTTGTTCTAGATTCTGTTAAAAACTCTTATCAGTGCAGGTTTTTTCCCTGATATCAATCCTTGATAGGGAAGGCAATTTCTAACCTGCAGTCCAAACAAATTATTGGCGTCTTCCCATTCTGTCATCTTTCCCTGTCTAGTTATTTGTCTATATCCCTAATTGCAGTCATCCTTATCGGCATAATCTCCTTTCTCCATTCCCCTCTTGGCTTAGTTCTTAGGATATTTGTTGCTACTTTATAGATATAGTATTCTGTATGAGTACTGTTATTTTCCTTAAAGGCGTGTATCCAAATCCCAGTCTCTCCTTGTTTCTTGAGCTTCCCCCCTGTTTCATCATCACCCCTTTCTACTTTGTATTATAGTTTTCTGCTTGTACTATGTATAGGAACCTTAACTGTGTAGCGCTGAAATACTCCTTCAAATCGGGTAATTCCAATCCGCCCTGTTCTACTGGAAGATTTAGCTTATCCCACTTGACTCTTGCCTTAAGGCCTTCAGTTCTTTATTAATTGCTATTCACAACTTCTCTGGTCGATAAAAATATGCCTGTCCTGTGAATAAGACTAATTGGACTACAACATTTTAACTGTTTGTATCTTACTATCCATATCCATTTAACAAATCTTCCATTTTCTCAGTTTTTTGTGTTATCTTTTGTTTAGTCTTTTTTCACATATCCTTATCTGCCTCACCAGAATCATTTTAACCCATACTCCTAAATACTTCATTTTATCATGTCCTCATAAATATAGATATTGCTGAACCAATTCATACGTGGGTACATAATTTACCGCTTATTGCCTTTGTTTTAGCTTCATTAATTTTGTATCACAAAAAGATTTGAAACTGCCTCAAAATGTTCCATACAACTGTAATGTCTCTTTCTGATTTTGTCAGGTATAAAATAATGTAATCCGCAAACAGAGACAGCTTTTCTTGACTACCATACCAATTATATCCTTGAATTTCTAAGTTCCTTATTTTGCCGGTGGTTCTAAATATAATGCAAGTAACAAAGGGGAAAGAGGACACCCCTGCCTCAGTCCTCTGCTCAAGCAGAAATTATCAGAGAGGACCCCACCCACTTTAATTTTTGCCTCTGATCCCTCATATATCTTCCTAATTAACCTTATAATTTTTTCAGGAAATGCAAATACTTCCATTGCCTTGCTCTTAAAGTCCCAGATTATTCTATAAAATGCTTTCTCTGCATCAAGACACACTAACATCAGTAATATTTTCTTACATTCTGCTTCCCTAGCAAGGCAATGTCTTTCGGCTTTTCCCAGTCAGGGGTCACCACAGCAGAGCACCGGTCCACAGATTGACTGGCAATGAAGTTTTTATGGTGTTGAGTTGCCAGCCCAGTGCCCAGCCTTCACAGAACGCGCACACGCACCTACCTGCATGTCTTTAAAACTCACTGGACCAGAGGGAGGACATGCTGACTCCGCACAGAAGACACTCCAACCAAGAATCAAAGCAGAGAACATCTTGCTTTGAGGCAACAATGCTAAACGCTGCATCACCGTGGCCAAGTTTACATTCTGCTTCCCTGTGGATCAGTGTTTTGTTTATGTTGTCAGATGTTTGCCTCCTCTCCACAAAACCACATTGATCCATATCTATCAATTTTGGAATTACTTTTGCCATTCTTTTAGCCATTATAGACATGAGCACTTTATAATCATGGTTTAGTATTGAAATGGGCTTGTATGAAGCCTGATCTGATGGATCTTTACCCTTTCTAGGTATTACAGTTACCACTGTTTTCATCCAGAATGTTTGTACTTCTCCTGCTCCTAAAGTACTGTTAAACAAAACCTTCCAGATTTTTATCAGTTTTTTCCCTCCTACCTTCCAAACTTCCACAGGAATACCATGTATTCCCAGGGACTTTCCTGTAGTTTGGTTATACATCACAATTTTTATTTCCTTATCTTCAATCCTAACGGTTAGTAATTGAGCATCATGTACCTGTAGCATTAGCATATTTAATAATTCCATAAAAAATTCCATTTCTATCTTATCTTGATTTTCATATTTCTCTGCTTTATACAGATTTTTATAGAATTTCCAAAATATTTCTAATACCTTTATAGGATCTCTTGTTACCTTCCTTGTTATAGGCTCCCTAAGCTTGGTGACAGCCCTTTCTACTTTCTGTTGTCTGAGTCGTTGTGCTAAAAGTTTTTGTGGTGTAGTTATTACCTAAAAACAGTTGCTTAACAACAGTCTTTCTAAACTTTTGTGCATTACCGAGGTAATCCCTTACTTTCTGCTGAGCATTATACAGTTGACTCTCTACTTGTTCTGTGACATTCCGCCTCTTGTGCAATACTCAGTCCCTCTGAATAATTCTTGTTACATCTTAACTATAGATCCCTTTCTTTTTATTTCCACCCTATTTTCAAACTCCACCTTAATTTTATCCCACTCCCACTGATTATTTCTACCAAGATTTTCTTAAGCTCCACAATAGCAGTTTTAGGTGTAATATAAATACATGCCAGTGTAATCCTCCTCCCTTGCCAGTAGCCCTTTAGCATTACATATCTGTCATTATTTTTTTTATCCTCTTCGATCACTATTGGAGCTCCTCTTGCAATTAATATAAGTACTTGACTTTTCCTTTGTCCCAGATATCCCACTGAATAACCATCCTGAAAACCTTTCTTTATCAAATTCACATGTTCAGTTTTTTTCAAGTGTGTCTCCTGTAGCATAGCGATTTGCACTTTACATTTTTAATATAATTCACTATTCTTTGTTTTTTTTGTTTTTATTTGTGAGACCATTTACATTTAAAAACATTATAGAAAGCATCACTGTATTAAAAAGTTATTCCCACCTTTTATGTATAACACCTTTTTGTTAAATGTCTAGTTCCAGCTTTTGTGTTACATGCATACACTGTTTGGCAGGTTGAACTTTTATATAGTTGTTTCTTATCATATCCTTTAGAGCCTATGTCACATCTTACAAAACTTTTTGTTTTATTGAAAGCCCCTAAACAAAACAAACAACCCCCCCAAAACCTATTAATTTAATACTAACACACAAAACTTTTTACTTCTTCAAATATTGAAGTTTTACCCTACTAATAGGAACAAATGTTCCAAACTGACAGCCGCACTCACAGACACGTTAACCTAAAAGAATGGTTATCCATGTTAAGATGCATAGTGCACCCTCTGCTTCTACTAAATGCTAACTGGTTTTGTCTTATCTGTGTAGCTCTCCCAGCTGGTAAAACCCCTGAATGCTTTCAGAGAACATTATCTCCTCGCCAGTTTCTGTTTTCTTTTTTTCCATTGCCAGTCACTCTCTACAAGACTGTAACCAGTTTCTGTTTATCAGATTGTCTCCACTGAGACATGAGAACCAGACAGCCAATTTCCCATTATCAGATTGTTTCCATTGAGACGTGAGGGCCAGATACAGAATTGCTACTAAGCATAACATTCATTTGCTAGAAAAATCCTCATAATATTCAATATTCTTTTTCATTTACTTGCTTTTTTAATTTGTTACTAAATCTATATAAGGTCCTTAATCCAATCATTCCCCCATGCAAGAATGAGAAAAAGCACATTCATTTTTCTTTTGTCATGTAATTTTTCTTTTGTCATGCTGTTTTAACCAGGCTTTTTTTACATTTCAGTGTCTATATTTCTTCATACTGAGCAAGAATAAAGCGAGAAGAGAGAAAGAAAGGGAAAAAGAACAGCAGCACCTAGTTACAATCCCCATTACACTTAAAATAACTGAGAAACTTTACTTTATAGCATGCAAAGAAAACCATAAAGCACAAAAATAGTACTATCAAGAACATTTTTTTTCTTTACTAACAGTTAACTTTATCCCCTGTGTTCCCATCTCAAAGCATTTTTCCGAACATTAATGACATGAAGTAGGGCATATAGTTTAGAGTCCACCACAAGTCCAGCAAATTCTAAAAAAGTCCAATATTTCCAGATTTTCTTGTTCTGTCATATTTCATAAATATAATTGTTGCATTGTAATCCAACATTAAGTTACTGGTTTTATTGCTGTTCATATCCATCTCCCATATCTTGTCTTTGCTTCATTTCCATTGTACTCTCGATTCTTCTAGTCAACTATCATGCTGCCTTCCTTCTCTCTAACATTTTCCATTGAAACAGATGCAGTCTCGCTGTGGTCTTTTTACCAGAAGAACAAGAAGCAGAATCTTCTTCTGTTTCATAGCTCACTTTTTGTTGGGCAAACTTTTGTATTTCCTCCTTAGCATGTACTTCATCAAAAAATGATTTTGTCCCTCCAGGGAAGAGTACCTTGAAGACAGCTAACTACAGCAGTTTGAATCTCATACCTGTGTTTCAACATTTCCTGAATAGTGGAATGAATTTACTCCTTCTCTGCCTGGTGTACAATGAGTAATTATTCACTGCAAACACTCTGCTGTCTCCCACATTTAGTATTTTGTCCTTCCACCTAGGTTGCTTTCTCATATTCAGGTTTGGAGCATACACACGATGTGCCTTTTCAACTAACAACTCCTGCTGTGGAATACCAGTCCAGTTGCTTATTTGTGCTTTCATAAACTTAATGCAGTCTGTTTCTTCCAGCTTCTCTAATATAACTGAAAATCTCAGGTTTCCCTGCGTTCTCTGTCTTCTAATTGAAACATCTCTTCCTGAGCAGTCTCATATTCAGCCAGTCTTTTCTTCATTTCATCCTGTGATTTTTACAGCTTTATCACCTCATCTGAATACCTGTTTAAAGCTTTTTCCACCAGCCCAGTTTGTTTTTATATATTCCATCAGTGTTTTGTTTATTTTAATGAAGCCTGTGTGCAGTTGTCTTATATCTTCCTGTAGGTTACTGGAAGTCATGTCTGGAGGTTGCATTGCTTTTTTCTGAACAGCTGCAGAACTTTCCCCAGTCAGTGTTTCTTCCTCACTTTTTGTGGCTTATTTTTTTCCAGGTATTCTATCTTTCTTTTTTCCTGACATTCGGGCAGTACACTTACTAGCCGGTTACTGAAATTTACCCATAAACACAAAACTCTACTGGCCTTTCTGTTGAGTTTCTGTAAAGTCTGTAGAGTCAAGCTGTTGTTCAATGTACAGCCATCTTGGAAGTCCATAGCTCTAGTCCTTTTGGTGCATTTCCACAAGAGAATACAACAGTGGAACCCAGTGATACAAGGGTCAACAAAACATCAGCCATTGATAACTCCCATTCGCATCCCAAGTGTGTGTAGATGATGTATAGCATGGTGGATTCATGCAGAGGAAGTTTTCTAGGGCCGCCTTTTCATTCTTCCTTCTCCCAAGTCCACAGTGACTGTGGATACCTCCTAACTATATTGGGGGAGGGCATTACTTGGGAAGGACAGTCCAAGACACATGGTGCCAGAAAGAGGCCAGTCTTCACATTAGTGTCCTAGAAATGAGAGCAGTCCTATATGCACTGCAGGCATTTCGAGGTGTTCTCCCTATAGCAATGGTTACAATTCAGAAAGATAACATGTCGATGGTCTGGTTCATCAACAAATAAGGGGGGAACCAGATCTTACCCACTCTGCAGGGATGCAATGATATTTTTGCAATGGGGAATCTCTTCTGACCACTTTCTCTTGGCTATGCATATTCCTGGGGAAAACCAGTGTGCTAACAGACAAATTGAGCAGGTCTGTTTTACTTCCTCATGAGTGGTCTCTCAACCATTCAGTGGCAGACATGATTTTTCACCAATGGGATCAACCATGCTGCAACCTCTTTGGCTCTCCCCTCAGTACAAGTGCACCAGGTACTTTGCCCTGATCCCCTAGAGGTGAAGTCACTGAGAGATATTCCAGTTTACAGTTGGCTGGCGGGTCTGTTATACTCCTTTCCTCCCAATCCTGTTATCCCCAAGATTATTCATAAGGCTTTCCAACTGAAGAGCAAAGTGATCCTCATTGCCCCATTTTGGCCTTGCCAAATATGGTTCCTCTTCTTTTTCATTCTCTCTGGGTGTTGGATCCTGTTCAGCACCTCCTGTCTCATTCATCGGGACTGCCTCACCCAGACATGCTGTCCCTCAAATTTAGCTAGGTTTCTTCACCAATGATACTAGAAGTTCCGAGCTATTCTTCCTTGTTTGCCACATTCATATGTCATCCCCAAAAGCCTCTATCAGAAAACGTTATAAAAGAAAATGGAAAAGATTCTCTCTTGACCCTTCAAATACACCTAGACCCCTTTTCCATACCAGTTCCAGCAATTCTTTATTTTCTAGCCTCCATTTTCAGCAAGGGAAATAGTTGCTCAGCTGTCAAGATGCAGTTGGCTGCCATCTCATATTTTCACCTTGGTGTAGATTGTTCATCCTTAGCTTTTTTAAAATTGTGCAAAGTCTTTATTAAGGGTGCCTTGCTGTTTCAGCCACCTGTTAAAGATCCTATACCTTCTTGTAATCTTACACTAGTTCTTCAAGCCCTCACTCAGTCTTCGAACCCTCAGCAAATACAGAGTTGAAATTTTTATCCTGGAAAACTCTTTTTCTAATTGCCATTACCTCAGGTAGATGGATATCTGAACTCCAAATACTTTCCTCTCAACCACCTTACCTGATTTTTCACAAGGACAGGATTTCACTTTGAACTAACTCTTCCTTTCTACCTACGACGGTTTCAGAAGCTAATTTCAACCAGTCAGTTAATGTGCCAGTCTTCTTTCCAAATTTTTGAAACAAGTGAGAATACATGCCTGATTTACTGGATGTTTATAGAAATCTCAGATTTTACACTCACAGAACTAAAGATTTAAGGAAGTCAGTGCAGCTGTTTGTATCCTTTTTCAAAGTTAAATTATGCACAGCAGTGACCAAAGTGACTGGCCAGATGTCTCACTGATTGTATTACCTTTGTTTACAGGAGTGAGGGCCTGTCATTATCCAATCATCCTAAAGCACACTGCACAAGGTCTATAGTCATAGTCTCTGCTTTTTGGTCTTAAGCTTCTGTAGATGACATCTCTGCAGCTGCTACATGGTCCAGTGCTTATACCTTTATAGCTTATTACAAGTTAGATATTTTATCTAGAAATAGGGCAGCCTTTGGCTCCGCTGTACTGCAGAATATCCTTCCTTGAAGACTACCCAAGATGAATACTCTTTACCATCAGTTGAGGAAGGAAAAAAACAAACAACAGAGATGCTGAGTTATAGTGAGTACATAACTGTAATTTACGTGAAGCCCAGAAGGAAATCTTTGGAAAACTACATGGGATGGAGGAGAGAAGTCATGTCTAGATGCTAAATGAATAACAGCTCTTTTATTTATTTGTTTATTGATTTGTTTTATTTATGCTTTGTTGACCAAGTTAGTCCTACTAGGCTAGTAACCTCTTTTCTGGGAGGCACGAGATGGTATTTATACTACTGGGGAAAATTTGGCCAGGGCATCAGGGAACTTCCTCTACTTGTGTCAGTAGGTGTCATGGGATCTTTTACATCCACCTGAGCTACAACCAGTTCAAGCAGATGGGACCTCAGTTTAATGTCTTATCTGAAAGACGGCACAATTAGGATTGCAGCATTCCCTTATGCTGCTCTGCAGTTTCAGCAGTTGAGCTATTTGGTGTGGGAGTAGAACCCACAGCCTTCTGCACAAAAGGTGCATATGCTTCCTCTTATGCCAGCAAGAGTGCTTTAGACTGGAGACCAGAAGAGAGAGAAGTGGGGGACATTACAGAAAGTGCAAAGAGCAGGTCACAGCACTGAAAGTGACATCCTTATTTCTTATCTGTTTGCAGAAATGAATCTATATCAAAGACGTTTGGTTGTAGAACTGTTCTTAAGACCTACCTAAAGACTTTGATTGCTGCTATGAAACATGACATTCTATTAGAGTGCTCGGATGTGTCTTGGATCACTCACTTTTCTCAGTTTTGGAGCTATCTTTTAGATTGGTTTTAGAATGTAGATTGTTGGAGTATCAGAAGTATCTATCCTAGGTCCTCTTGTATAAAGCACCAGCAGCTCCACCCTGCAATCAACCACAAAAAAAAAATCATGCCTTTTTGCCGAAATCAGATTCCTCTAACAATAAAGTCAGCTACATATTACCTCCAAGAACAGCAGTTGTTGCCTTTGCAAGCCTAGTAAGTTCACTGCTCTCACAGTTTTAAAATTAGAGCAACATCTCAGTGTTGCTACTGAAATCTAATTAATAACTACAGCATCTCTGTTATGCAAGGCAGTTCTGGTACCTGTCATTTTTTACTCCTCAACATTCATTTAAATCTGAAGTCTTATTTAACTTCTGAACTGCAGCAAGCTATGGCAGCTTCTGGCCTCCTTTCTTACAGGAGCACAATAACTGCACAATAGCTATATGGTGGGGCAGATGTAGGTCATCTGAAGAACAAAATACAAAAGAAAAAGTACACAGAGTATAGAATGCATGATATTAACAGTTCACCCACAATCCATTGTTAAACATCAATGACCATTTTCCTATATTTCATATGGAAAAAAAACAATAAATCCCACGGTTTAATATATTTACATGTTTTACATATCTTGGCAATATACATAACAGAGAGAAAAGCTAATTTGGCAGTGCTCAAAGGTTATGGTTTGGATGAAGTGTTATTATGCTACAGTGTAAAAAATCAAGATGTTCTTCATCTCACATTGCTGCAGTCATAACCTGTGGGTAGTCCACTGTCCTCGGTCGGCCCGAATACCAAAGTGTTAGGCTGGCGTCGGTCATGGTCGCTCAGATCTGACGTCAGTACGCCGTGGTACTAAAGCGCATGACCGACGTCATATCCGCAGTCTTTCTTGCCGCATGGTCCGAAGCAGAAGCAGCGTTTGCAAGTGCCGTTCGGCGTCTTGAAATTTTCGTATTCTGAGTTTCAGACCGAAAACCAAGTTGGGCTAAGTACCCCGTTGGGGAATATTTTTGTCTTTTCTTGCCTCAGTTAAATCCGGATGTCAGAAAAAGTGAATAATTGTATTTCTTGTGGGAAACAGATACCTCATAGGGATTACCACTCTCTGTATTCCTTGCTTGGGGCCTGAGCACGACGTAGTCGGGTGTCGCTTTTGTGCTAGATTTAATAAGCGCACCATTAAATGTAGGTTAGATTGCGCTAGGCTTGTCTTCGGTAAGCGGTGTAATTACAATATGCCGTCGGATCTTCCGACGCCCGCTACCGCTAAGAAGCGCAAGGAAAAATCGTTAAAGTCCAAGCAAGATGAGTCGTCCGTTCCGGACGCCGGTTCTTTAGAAACTACGGTGGAATCTGTGGATCCAGCCGAGGTTTCAGCTGAGTCTCAGGGGGAGCCTTTAATTTTGCAAGATGTGGCCTCTCAGGAGTCGGGTCAGGCTGAGGGGGCCTCTCAGGTTGCTGTACTCCCTTCTTTGCATAAGGTGGTTAGGCCTTCCCCTTCTGTCTCTAAGGTACCTTCCAAGGTCAGGCCTGGTTTGTCTTCCTCTGGCGTCAGTCCTAGTTCTGCAGGTTCTGTACCTAAAAAACACATGCTAAAAATGGCAGAAGATTTGATTACCTTAATCAGAGGTTCTATGCCCCCTCCAGATAAGAGGCCTAGGGTGGAGCCAGAGGTGGAAGGTTTGGAACATTCTTCAGTTTACTCAGAGTCTTCGGCTGAAGACATTCAGGATTTTCCTCCTTATTCTGATTCAGACGCAGAGGATTCTAGTCCTTCTGCTTCTCCTCCAGAGGATTTTTTTCAGAAACCCTGCATTCTATGAGGGAGCATTTTAAATGGGAAGGTCAGGATTTCTCAGATTCCCGAAAGAGGCTTAGGGAATTTTTGTTTTTACCACAACATAGGCCCTTGGCTATACCTCCTGTTTTGGATGTGGTTCAGGATGTTTTCTCTGAGGCTTCCCTTAATCCAGACTCTTTGCCTCCTGCACCGGTTAAACCAGATAGGTATTACAGAGTGCCAGAGGCTCATAAATATTTGTATAAGAGCCCAAGGGCTGACCCAGAAACTATTAGCCAGGGACCTAAGGGTGTCAGGGCTTCTGTTGTAAAGAATCCAGTTCCTATGGATAAAGATTCTAGAGCTTTGGATAGGTGGGGTAAAAAAGTGTATACCTCTTCCACTCTCTCAATGAGGGCTTTGAATTGCCAGTTTCATATGCTGAAGTACCAGAATTTTCTCCTTACTCAGTTAAAATCTAAGGTAGATGCTTTGGCAGAGGGCATAGAGTGTAAGGAATTACAGGATTTGGTTCATGCCTCTGATCAGGTGGGTAAGCATTCTTTGCAATGTGGTTTCGATGCTTTACAGGCTTCTTCCAGGGTGGCTGCCACTGGATCAGTTATTCGTAGGCACGCCTGGCTTAAGGATCAGAACTTGTCAGAGCATGTTAAAGCTCGAATTTTGGATGCTCACCTTCAGTCTGAAGTTTTGTTCGGTTCTCCTGTGGAGTCAGTCTTGAAGAAAATGGAAGACAAAGCTAAGTCTATGCAGACTGTTAAGGATTTTTTGCAGGTGCAGCCCCCTAAGTTTAGCAGAAATTGGCCTACTAAGGGATGGGCTTACCCTTCTTCTGATTTACAGTCTAGGGGCAGATCTAGACGTGGTAGGGGCAGAGCTCAGGGTTCTTTCAGGCCTAGAACGTGGAGTTCCTCTGCACAATCTACAGGTGAGGGCAGGGGCCAGTCCTTTCGTAAGCAGAACCAATGACCTGCATCTTCAGCTGCCAGATCCTTCCTGTCTGGCAGCTCCTCTGGGAGGAAAGTTGGCACTTTTCAGGCAAAATTGGCTTTTGGTCACCCAGGACAAATGGGTGTTGGACATTATAGACCGAGGCTACAAGTTTTATTTCCACACATTGCCTCCTTTCAAAGGCATGCCAGACGTTCCTCCTCAGCAAAGGGTGGAGGCTCACAAACAGATTTCTTTACTTCTTCAAATGGGGGCTATACAGCAGGTCCCTCTGTCAGAAGTGGGCCTAGGATTTTATTCTCGCCTGTTTCTTGTTCCAAAGAAAGGAAACACTTGGAGGCCAATTCTGGATTTGTCTATCCTCAACACATACCTGGACATTCCAAAATTCAAAATGTTGACTTTGCAACAACTTCTGCCTCTGTTAGGCAAAGATCACTGGATGGTAACTCTGGATCTCAAAGAGGCTTATCTTCATATTCCTATCAGGCCCAGTTGCAGGAGATTCCTGCATTTTCGGGCTGGGACTTTACATTATCAGTTCTCTGCATTGCCCTTTGGCTTATCTACTGCGCAGGGTGTTCACAAAGGTTCTGGCTCCGGTGATAGCCTTCTTACGGTTAAGAGGAATACAAATTTATCCTTACTTGGACGATTGCCTGATTCTTGCTCAAGACAAAGACAAGCTACTTCACCATCTACAGTATGTTATGGCAGTGTTAAGGTGCCTAGGGTATTCTGTGAACGAAACAAAGTCCAGTCTAGTACCCTCTCAGGACATGTGCTTTCTGGGTGTGAGACTGAATACAGCCTCTCAGATGGCATTTTTGACCCCGGACAAGCAAAGAAATCTTACCCTTTACTTCCAGCAATTGTCTCTACGGTCCAGGCTGACTGCAAGGACAGTCCTTCAAGCCTTGGGGTTCTTGGCATCTTGTATTCTGGTGCTTCCCAATGCCAAACTGCATATGAGGAAGCTACAATGGTATCTCAAAAGTGTATGGACTCAACACTGCCACGATTTGGACACTGTCATTCAGATAATACCTTGCATTCAAAAGGAATTTTTGTGGTGGACTCAGGAATGTCACCTAAACAAGGGACTCTCTGTGACCCGACCAGAGGCGAGTCAGATCTTAACGACGGATGCCTCAGACAAGGCTTGGGGAGCACACCTCAATGGAAAATGGGTTCAAGACACGTGGCCTGCCAGACTTCAACATTTGCATATCAACTTGAAGGAGATGTTAGCAGTCCAATTTGCATTGATGGCTTTCAAGGATCTACTTCACCCAGGACAAGTGTTGATTCAAACAGACAACACAACTGTCATGTGGTACATCAACAAGCAAGGGGGAACTCATTCGTACCCTCTTTGCAGGCAAGCTATGATTTTGTGGGAGACTGCTCTCAGTTTGCACCTCACTCTTCAGGCAAGGTTTCTGCCAGGAGCACAGAACTCCTTAGCGGATGTTTTGAGCAGACAGATGGTGGATCCCCACGAGTGGAAGTTGGATCCTCATGTATTTCGACAGTTGACAGTGATTTGGGGGACTCCAGACATAGATCTGTTCGCTTCTCTACTAAATTTCCAGTTGCCAAAGTTTTGCACAAAGATGTTTCATCCAAAAGCTTGGAAAGTGGATGCTCTTTCATTCAGTTGGAACAATCTTCACGTCTATGCCTTTCCTCCTCTGCCTCTCCTTCCCATGGTGCTCTTGAAGGTCAGACAGGACAAGCCCTCCATGATTCTAATAGCTCCAGATTGGCCACGGCAGCACTGGTACCCTCTGCTGAGGAGTTTAGTACGGGAGCCTCCTTGGCCTTTGCCATCAATTCCACACCTTTTGTCCCAGGCAGGCAATCATTTCCTCAATGTCAGGATACAGTCCCTGCATCTGACAGCCTGGCATATTCTTTTCTAGAACCTGGAGGGTCGCAGCTTCCTCAACAAGTTTTGAATGTCATTTTGGAGGCCAGAAGGCCTAGTACAAGGAAAGTTTATGCTGATAAATGGAGGAGATTTTTTATTTGGAGCAAAGCAAAGAGCTTTGATGTTTCAGGGCCTAATTTGAGTGTTTCACTTCAGTATCTTACAGAATTATTGGACAAGGGTTTGTCTTTCTCTTCTGTAAAAGTTCATGCTGCAGCCATTTCTGCTCACTATGACTGTGACCCACCATTATTCTCTCATCCTTTGTTTAAGCAATTTCTTAGAGGGGCAAAGAACATAAGACCCCCGCGTAGAGCTCCTACTCCTTCCTGGGATCTCAATTTTGTGTTGGAAAAACTCACTTTACCTCCTTTTGAACCTGCAGCTACATCTGAGTTGAAGTTTTTGTCTTGGAAGACTGCTTTTTTGTTGGCCATTACGTCTGCTAGAAGGGTATCTGAATTACAGGCTCTAATGGCAGTTGAACCCTTCCTGATTTTTCATAAGGATAGGGTATCCCTGCGTACTAACCCTACTTTTATGCCTAAAGTGGTTTCAAATGTGGCCTTGAACCAATCTATTCATTTACCTACATTTTATGCTGATCCCCAAAATAAAGGGGAGAAAATTTTGCACTCTTTGGATATTCACAGGCAGTTGCGTTATTATTTTAGCAGAACTAAAGGGTTCAGACAGTCTCAACAGTTGTTTGTTTCTTTTGCTTTGGGCTCTCAGGGGAAACCTGTTTCAAAACAAACTATTTCTAAGTGGATTGGCCATTGTATTTCTTTTTGTTATTCTCATCATGGTAAGGAAATTCCGGCTGGAATCAGACCTCATTCCACTAGGGCTACTGCCACTTCTACTGCTTTTTTAAGGGGTGTAGCTACTAAAGATATTTTGGAGGCAGCTACTTTGAGTTCAGTGCACACTTTTTCTAAACATTACCATCTCCCTCTTTATTCCAAATCTAGGGCTGGGTTTGCCACTGCAGTTTTACAGGGCATGTTAGCAGCTCCCAGTGCTTTATGATTTTGCCAACCTCCCTTTACCTTTGCTTTGGGATTCTACCCACAGGTTATGACTGCAGTAATGTGAGATGAAGAACATAGTACAGTTTTGTACCTACCATAAATGTAGATGTTCGAAGATCCACATTGCTGCAGTCCAATTTACCCTCCCTCCTTCCCCACTGTAGTTTGGGGTGGTTGTGTGGTTTGGGTTGTAAATATTGTTTATACATGGGTGTTTGAAGGTTTTCTGTTTTTGGCTATGGCCTTTCTTTTTAGGGCCTTCTGACATCTGGGGCAAGAAAGACTGCGGATATGACGTTGGTCATGCGCTTTAGTACCACGGCGTACTGACGTCAGATCTGAGCGACCATGACCGACGCCAGCCTAACACTTTGGTATTCGGGCCGACCGAGGACAGCAGACTACCCACAGGTTATGACTGCAGCAATGTGGATCTTCGAACATCTACTTTTATGGTAGGTACAAAACTGTACTTTTGTAGCTAACAGTACGACAATGTGGAAGAATGGCATAAAGACGTTTGTGCCTCAGTAAAAAGAGAAAAGCAATCTAATACACAGAAGCAGCGGTAGCTGTGATACCTAAAGAGGGTAAAGGTCCATCAGAATCCAGCTTCATACAGGCCCATTTCAATACTAAACCATGATTAAAAAGTGTTCATGTCTATAATGGCTGAAAGAATGGCAAAAGTAATCCCAAAATTGATAGATATGTATCAGTGTGATTTTGTGGATGGGAGGCAAACATTTGACAACATTAACAGAACACTGATGATCTAGAGGGAGGCAGAATGGAAGAAAATACCATTGTTGTTGGTGGGTCCTTTTTTTTTTTCAATAAACATATTTATTAAATTATCATGTATCACATAGACAGTCTTACAGTTATATAAATGAAAAAAAAAACAACATTGACAGCCATAGCTCTCAACCTTCCATCTCTAAAATGAGGAGGACTAGCCCTCATAATGTGGAACACATGGGCAAAATGTGGAACACATACTAATGGCTTACTAACAACTTCAACTAGGAAGGTCATGGATGGTAAAATATGCTAGTTTTACTTATAAAGAAGATTTTTTAATGAATTAATATGATTAATTTCTATTTACAATGGATTTCACTTTAAAAAATTCCTAATACTGAATGTGTGACAGAGTGTTTCAATGTGGAACTTTGAGGAACGTGAACTTTTTAAGACCCCAAATGAGGTACGTTCCTCATAATGAGGTATACTTGAGAGGTATGTTGACAGCACTTTAGTTGCAAACATTACATACATCACTTGTAATCTAGCCAGTCGTTGTCATTTAAGCATTATATGGCTCATTCTGATCCTGCCTCTTAAACCTCATTCTTTCTCTGCATATATTGTTCCCACAATTCCCATTTTTTCCTATGTAGTTTGCTCTGTCCCTTTTCTAAAGATCCCACTTCCAGTTCTTTTATCTCTGTTACTGTATTCACTCTTTTAATAAAGTCAGTCTAGACTTTTCCATTTTCTAGTAATTGCTTTTATAGCAGCCAACCAAAATTAGACTCAGCAAGGCTTTATTATATGTCTAGGCAATTCCAATTCTGTATTGTAGCTCAAAAAAATAATCTCCCCAGTCAATCCAATCCACTCACCTAGCATCTCCAACAGAACAGTCCCCAGGGAATCTCTAAAGTCCGCCAGCAAACTACACTCCCAAAAAATATGTTCTCAACTACCTCTTTCTTGCCTGTTACACCTTCAGCATTTGCTATCCACCTGAGGAAGAATTCTCTGGAGTCTATTTTTGGTATAAAAATACTGATGTAATAAACACTTCCAGGCAAACATAATAAATCTTCTAGACTTTGCTGCACATTTGGAAGATATACATATATCCCCCCCATTGTCTCTTTGTGAATTGCTTATCCAGTCTCTCTTCCCAATCCTTTCTAAGCTCCTCTGATTGAGTCTTATAATTATCTTGCAATATTTTATATGGTCTACTAATTATTCCTTTTTAACAGCAGCTTTTGTTCTAGAGTCTATTAAAAATACTACCAGTGCTGGTCTTTCATTAAGGACCCCCCATTTCTTTCTCTTTGCCTATACTCTGATATCAATCCTTGATAGGGAAGGCAATCTCTTACCTGCAGTCCAAGTACATTCTTGACCTCTTCCCATTCTATTACCTTTCCCTTTCTAGTTATTTGCTCCCAATACCTTGGCTCCTTTGCCAGTTTTCTCCAATAAATAACAGCCGCATCTTGCCTTTAATCTGTATCCCTAACCACAGTCATCAGTATCAGCAGAATCTCTTTTCTCCATTCTCGTGCTGGTTTAGTTCTTAGTATACTCCCTGCTGTTTTATGAATATAATGCTCTGCATGATTTTTCTCTTTAAGAGTCTGCATCCAAAATCCCAATCTCTCTTTATTTCTTGAGCTTCCCTCCATATCATCATCGTTCATTTCCAATTAGAATTATAGTGTTCTGCTTCTGCTGTGTATAAGAGCCTTAACTGTGTTGCTCTAAAATATCCCCTCAAGTTGGGTAATCCTAGACCACCTTGTTCTATTGGAAGAATAAGCTTATCCCAGTTGACCCTTGCTGTCTTTTCTTCACAGATAAAATCCTTGAACTCTTTTAATTACTATCCACAACTTCTCCTCTGGTGATAAAAATATGCCTGACCTGTGTCTAAGACTAAAGGGAGTAAAACATTTTTAATTGCTTGTATCTTAGTATCCCATATCCATATTGTTGGACCAATTTGTGTGTGGGTACATAATTTACTGATATTTCCTTTGTTTTAGCGTCATTAATTTTGTATCCCATGAAGATTTGAAACTGTCTTAAAATGTTCCACAACACTGTAATGTCCCTTTCTGGTTTTGTCATTTCTAAAATAATAGCAGCTGCAAGTAGACCCAATGTTTCCTGACTACCATACCAATTATATCCATGAATTTCTGAGTCCTTTATTTTCTTTGCCAGTGGTTCTAAATATAATGCAGACAACAAAGGGGAAAGAGGACACCCTGCCTGGTTCCTGTACCCAGGCAGAAGTTATCAGAGAGGACGCCACCCATATTAATTTTTGCCTCTGATCCCTCATATATACTCCTAATCAACCTTATAATTGTATCAGGGAAAGCAAATGCTTCCATTATCCTGCTCATGAAGTCCCAGTCTACTCTGTCAAGTGCTTTCTCTGCATCAAGACCCACCAGTAACAGTGGTATTTTCTCACATTCTGCTTCCCTCTGGATCATCAGGGTTCTGTTAATATTGTCAAATGTTTGCCTCCCCCTCCATAAAAACACACTGATCCATATCTTGTAATTTTGATAGCACTTTTACTATTCTTTTAGCCGTTATAGACATAAACACTTTATAATCATGGTTTAGTATTGAAATGGGTCTGTATGAAGGTGGGTCCGATGGATCTTTACCCTCTTTAGGTATTACTGTTACCACCGCCTTCTTCCAGGATGCTGGTACTTCTCCTCCTCTTAAAATACTGTTAAAACTTTCCAGATCTTATCAGTTTTTCCCTACTAGCTTCCACACTTCCACAGGAATACCATCTGTTCCTGGGGACTTTCCTGTAGATTGGTTATACTTAGCCATTTTTATGTTATGTCTTCCTATCCTAACTGTTAGTAATTGAGCCTTATCTGCCTCTAATTTTGGCATATTTCATTCTTCTATAAACATTTCCATTTGTACTTTTTCTTGATTTCCATATTTCTCTGCTTTATACAAACTTTTATAACATTTTTGAAATATTTCTAATACTTCTACAGGGTCTCTTGTTACCTTCCTTGTAGGCTCCCTAAGCTTAGTGACAGCCCTTTCCACTTTTTGTTGCTTGAGTCATTATGCTGAAAGTTTTTGTGCTCTAGAATTATTATCAAAAAACAATTGCTTAACAGCAGTCTTTCTAAACCTCTGTATGTTATCAAGGTAATCCCTTATTTCTGTTTAGCATTCTGCAGTTGCTCCTTTTCTTGTTCTGAGAGAATCCCCGTATTTTGTAATACTTTAACATTTGTCATTCCCTCTAAGTACTTATTGTTACTTTTTAGCTATATCTCCCTTTCCTTTATTTCCATCCTAGTTTTAAACTCCACTTTAATTTCATTCCACTTCGTAGCTATGTTTTTAGAAGAAATTTCTATCTTCTCTAGTAGATCCTGAATTAAGTTCAAAACCCGTTTCTTAAATTCTTCTCTTTTCATCTGATAGGTGGGAAAGTGCTAGTGTCTCATTTTTATTTCATTACCTTGCGTTTTTATTTTAGTTATTATTGGTCCATGATCTGAAGTAGTTATTGGATACTCTTCAAGACCTTCAGTTAAATGCACATCTTCCTGTGAGATACAAATTCTATCTAGCCTAGCCCAGTTTTTGTGTATTGGAGAATAATTTGCAAATTCACTCCAAACTACTATTAATGAAGTCACATCTTCCATGCCAAACATGTTCATAAATTTCGTTAAAAATTCTACCCTCCATTGTTACATTTTCTCTTCTGGGCCCCCCAGACACATCTTCACTGTTGCAAACCAAATTCCAATCTCCACCTATAAGTAATATTCCTTGCTGAAAGCCAATTATTTCTCCCAGAATTTTCGTAAGCTGCATTATAGCAGTTTTATGTGGAATGTAAATTTATGCCAGTGTAATCTTCCTCCCTTGTCAGTAGCGTCTATATTACATAATCAAACCTTTAAAAGTTCGAACGTCATATGGTCGACGCCATATGATTGAACTTTTAAAAGTTCAAAAATGTGATAAAAAATAAATAAACCAAAGAAAAAACCTACCTGAATGGTTTAAGCAGGGGCTCAAGCCTTCCTGCACCCCCCACACCTCCCACTCTGTAAATATACCAACTCAGAGATTGCACTACAGTGCAGAAAGGGACATCTTCCCACCCCGCACTGTACAGAGATCTCCTTTGAAACGTTCAAACTTTTAAAAGTTCTGTCATATGGTGTTGACCATATGACGTTCGAACTTTTAAAAGTTCGACAATGTGCTATAGACCCTTGCCAGTATCCCCTTAGTACTATGTATCTCCCATTATTATCTTTTTTTCCCCTCTTCTGTCACTGTTGGAGCTCCTTTTGCAATTAATATAAGTACTTCTATTTTCCTTTGCCCCAGATATTCCGCAGAATAACCATCCTGAAAACCTTTCTTTATCAAATTCACATGTTCCATTCTTTCTAGGTGTGTCTCCTGTAGCATAGCTATTTGCACTCTAAATTTTGTACTATAGTTCACCACTTTTTCTTTTTTATATTTATCTTTAAGACCGTTCAGATTGAAAGACATTACAGAAAGTGTTATTTTCTTATTTAGTTATTATTACCACCTTTTATGTATAACTGCTTTTTTGTTAAATGTCTAGTTCCAACTTTTATGTTACATGCATATACTGTTTGGCAGGTTGGTCTTTTATACAGCTGTTTCTTATCATATCCATTTGAGCCTGTGCAACATCTTACATAACTTTTTGTTTTTTTGAAAGTCATCAAACAGAACAAACAACCCCACACCCCACCCCCAAAACCTATTAACTTAGTAATAACATACAAAGCTATGTACATGTTTAAATATTGAAGTTTTTGCTCCCTAATAAGAACAAAAGTTCTACGTTGATAGTCACACAGACAGGCTAGACTTAACCAAAAAAAAAAA
Source organism: Protopterus annectens (assembly GCF_019279795.1). Classification (NCBI taxonomy): domain Eukaryota; kingdom Metazoa; phylum Chordata; order Ceratodontiformes; family Protopteridae; genus Protopterus; species Protopterus annectens. The sequence goes on from NC_056737.1 coordinate 720,716,651, forward strand.
AGGTTAGTCATCCTAAGATGCATGGTAGAGCCTGTGCTATTAGTAAGTGCTGTTTGATTTTGGATATCTTTATATCTCTCCCAGCAGAGAAAATACTTAAATGGTTTCAGTAAACATTTTAACCCGGCCATTTCTCGTTATCAAATTGTCTTCTAGTGACATGCAAATCAGACACGAAACTGCTAAAGGTACCTTGTTTACCAGAAAAAAGCCTTATAATATTCAATATTCTTTTTCATTTACATGATTTGTAATAAACTTGTTGCTGGATAACGTCTAGGGTCTTAACCCAGTCATTTCTCTATGCAAGCATGGGAAAAAAACACACTGATTTTTCTTTTGTCATGCTCTCTTAACCAGACCTTTCCTCTCTCCCTCTTTTTTACATTGCAGTGCCTACATTTCTTTAAACTGAACAAAGAAAAATAGAGAAGAAAGGAGAAAAAGAAAAAAAAAAACAACTCAAGTGCGATAGACTTTTTTTGCTTTAAAAGTGTTTGTTTTACTGTGTTTTAATTTTTGAAAAAAAAATCATGTCTACTTGTTTCCCACCGTTCTATAACCAGTAGAGTCTGGTTTTCAGATTTTGCTGAATTCTGGGCTGTTTTGTAGTTTTTGTGTTGCCCAGACCTTACTAAGATCAAAGAAAGATTCTCTGCTCATCAGTGAGAGCGGTGAGCTTTGAGCAGCCTATCTGTCACTGGAGGATTGTTTTCAGCCCAGAATCTGTAGTTTTATTGGCCATTTTGGGCTATTTCTATCCCTTTCATTTTTCTTTTTAAAAAGCTTTGTTTGTGGGGGGGGGGGTTGGGTTGCGCTTGTATTACCTCAGCAAGATCCTGCCTGGGTGTCCTGCAGAGTTCTACAGCAGAAGAGAGAGAAAAGGGAGGCTTTGAGTGGATTAAGTACCTCTGTTTTACTTTTTATTGCTTATTTTTGCTAGCCGTACTATTCCAAGAATTTTTTATTAACTTTGCAACTTATTTGAACTGTTTTTTGAATTCTGATACTGTTTGCACTTTAACTGATCATTTTTAAGTGTTTTTCAACTGTTGAATTGTTGAGGGCTACACACTCAAGTGCTATAGCAATTTCTCTGCTTTACAAGTGTTTGGTTTACTGTATCTGTTTTAATTTTTGAAAAAAAAACAACCCCCCCCCAAAAAAAATCCTATCTCTCTACTCGTTTCCTGCCTTTCTATAACCAGTAGAGTCTGGTTTTCAGATGTTGCTGAATTCTGGGCTGTTTTGTAGTTTCTGTGTTGCCCAAACCTTACTAAGATAGAAGGAAGATTCTGTGCTCATCAGTGAGAGTGGTGAGCTTTGAGCAGCCTATCTGTCACTGGAGGAGAGGTTTCAGCTCAGAATCAGTACTTTTATTGGCCATTTTGGGCTATTTCTATCCCTTTCATCTTTCTGTATAAAAACCCGTGTTTGCGCGGTTTTTGTGCTTGTATTACCTCAGTAAGATCCTGCCTGGGTGTCCTGCAGAGTTCTACAGCAGCAAAGAGAGAAAAGGGAGACTTTGAGTGGCTTAAGTACTTCTGTTTTGCTTTTTATTACTTATTTTTGCTAGCCAAACTATTCCGAGCATTTGTTATTAACTTTGCAACTTATTTGAACTGTTTTTTTTTAATTCTGATACTGTTTGCACTTTAACTGATCATTTTTAAGTGTTTTTCAACTGTTGAACTGTTGAGGGCTACACACTCAAGTGCGATAGCCATTTTTCTGCTTTAAAAGTGTTAGTTTTTACTGTATATGTTTTAATTTAAAAAAAAAATCCTGTCTCTTTGTTTCCCTCCTTTCTATAACCAGTACAGTCCAGTTTTCAGATTTTGCTGAATTTTGGGCTGTTTTGTAGTTTTCGTGTTGCCCAGACCTTACTAAGATAGAAGTAAGCTTCTCTGTTCATCATTGAGAGTAGTGAGCTTTGAGCAGCCCACCTGTCGTTGGAGGAGTGGTTTCAGCTCCGAATCTGTTGTTTTATTAGCCATTTTGGGCTATTTCTATCCCTTTCATCTTTCTGTTTAAAAACCCGTGTTTGCGTGGTTTTTGCGCTTGTACCTCAGCAAGATCCAGCCTGGGTGTCCTGCAGAGTTCTACACCAGAAGAGAGAAAGAGAGAGAGAGAAAAGGGAGACTTTGATTGGAGTAAGGACCTCTGTTTTACTTTTTATTGCTTATTTTCACTAGCCGCACTATTCAGAGCGTTTTTATTAACTTTGCAACTTATTTGAACTGTTTTTTTTTATTCTGATACTGTTTGCACTTTAACTTATTGTTTTTAAGTGGTTTTCAACTGTTGAACTGTTGAGGGCTGCACACTCAAGTGTGATAGCCATTTTTCTCCTTTAAAAGTGTTTGTTTTACTGTACCTGTTTTCATTTTTGAAAAAAAGCTAAACAAAAAAAATCCTGTCTCACTACTCGTTTCCCGCCTTTCTATAACCAGTAGAGTCTGGTTTTCAGATTTTGCTAAATTCTGAGCTGTTTTGTAGTTTGCTAAGATAGAAGGAAGCTTCTCTGTTCATCAGTGAGAGTGGTGAGCTTTGAGCAGCCTATCTGTCGCTGGAGGAGTGGTTTCAGCTCCGAATCTGTAGTTTTATTGGCCATTTTGGGCTATGTCTATCCTTTTCATCTTTCTGTTTAAAAAACCCATGTTTGCAAGGTTTTACACATTGCTCAGTGCCATTTAACTAGGGTTAAACTATTCCCGGTGCCAGAAAGTCTGCTCTTCTAATTTTCCCTTAGAACTAGTCAGTTTTCTAGTTTCCTTGTGCCTAGTACTCGTTCAAAACTTGTTGCAAGCACTAAGTAATGTGCAAATTACTGCAGCACTCAACTTTCCTCACTAATAAGTACCTGTCCAGGCATGTCTAAGGGTCAGCTCCCGGTATTTTCCCCTGTCCACCTGATGAATCTGGGCATCTTGGGGCAATGTAGCAATTGCCTCATGTACACTGATAACCCTCTCCTCCTACCACCCAACACTACAACCTGTGAGAGATGCACTTATATAGCCAAACTGGAAGCCAAGCTCTCTCCAGCCAAGACTGTACTAGACAGTCAAGAGGAGAAGGTAAACACCTGCACCACACCACACTCAACACATAGTCCATCAAAACCTACACCACCTAAACCCACATATAGTAACACAAAACACACACCTACATTCGTGGAGGCTCTCAATAAAAATCTGCCCAAACAACAGTGACCTCCAAAGCTGAAACTCAAGCAACCACTACCCCCCAACACTACCCAAATGACACATAGCCCACAAAAGTCAGTGTGCCACTCAACCTCAACATATAAGGCCAAACAACATACCAAACACACTAGTCATAGGTGACTCTATAGTCAAGCACACTGATGTCCCACTCACCAGGCTAAACAAGGAGAAAGTTATGGTCAGCTGCCTGTCGGGTGCCAGGATCCGCCACATAATGCAAGCACTCAGGTCACTCCACAACAAGTATAAATATGGCTCTGTCATTGTCCATGTTGGTGTGATTGACCTGAGACGTACCTCCCTGGACTGCATGAAAAGAGACATGGAGGAGCTCTTGGATCATGTAGCCCAGGGAGGTATGACCTTATCCCTGAGTAGCATCCTGCCATCACCCATATTGATACCACAGTACAACAACAAAATGATTGACTTCAACAATTGGCTAAGCTTCTGGTGTCATTCTAAGGGGATCCAGTGTCTGTCTGTCTGTCTGGGATGACATGATTGACAGACCACGATGCTTTGCCAGAGATGGCCTGCACCTGTTGCCCCTGGGATTCCGGGTACTGGCTAAGGCTCTTGCCACCTCTATAGTGCCTTTTTTAGGCAAGGTTCAAATGACAAACTCACCGCCATAGCAGGTATAACCAAGCAAAATCTGAGGGCAATGCTACTCAATGCTAGAAGTCTAAACCTCAAAATGCACTCACTCGAGGCACTCCTTAAAATGGAGAACATCGACATCTGTGCATTGACGGAGACCTGGTTCAAGGCTCAAGAGAGCACCCCTGCATTACCAGGCTATAACTCATACCACGGTATGTACAGCTGAATATTACCCCGAGAGGTCTGCGAGCATACAAAGCACATACAACCCCCTTTGAGGAGGGGAATGCTGAGGATATGGCCTTTCAAAAAAATGGATACAGGCAGCTCACCAGTGCTCTACTGAATGGATACGCATCCTAATTGAGAGGGATGAGTTAAAGAAGCGAAGGCTTAAAGAAGAAATCAGAATGGTGAGTGTTGAACTTGATAAACTTTTAACATCTGTTAAATTGACTAGTATGCTGAAAGAAATTAATGGCAGACTTGTAGACTTTGAAGAATTACTAGTAGAGCGTAAAAGCCATAAAATTAACAGAGACATTAAAGGTTACAGTCTTGATAAAGCGTTTTTTTTTTTGGAAAAGAAAAAATAACAGATCTTTTTCATCTAGAAGCAGAAGTAATAATGGCAGTAATAATGTCAGCTGGGGCAAAAATGTTTCTGGTTCTTCCTCAGTTTCTTTTGCTGCTTCTAAAGAGGGAGATTTGAGTGCTGCTGCTCAGGGAAGTGTGGAACATTTTCCAGCTTTGCCTAAAGCACAAAATCCGCAAGACATGCAGAACTGTTTTCGGAGTTCCAGTTCTGTTAGAATAGACTTTAACAACAAAAAATGGGGCCGCACTGAATGGGGCCAGCAAAAGAACTATAACAAAAAAGGACAGTACAACAAGAAAAAACATTGGTACTAATGTAGTTTACGATAATTTACATGTGTTAAATTTGTCCAAGCATGAAATTTCTGATGTGGATATGTCTGTATTATGTCTTGGTCTCAAATTTATACTAACTGCCTTACAGAGATTACATGTACTTAAAAATGAAATCTTTTCTTTTAGTAGAAAACTGCATTTAATGTACTGCTTTAAAACAAGAGAGAGGGGTTGTGTTTAATGACTGTTATGAAAGTAGTGATGAGGATTCTTTTTATTCATGCTTGTCATCTCAGGAAGATTTGTTTGAGGATGATTTTAATGCCTATTGCCAGCAGAATACTGATGGTATGTCTGTTAAAAGCTCTTTTATTCCACCTTTTTTAAATAATACCTTGCAAGGATTTTTTGCTATTCTTAATTTTGAGGTTGAAAAATGTACTGGTCGTGTATAGAGAATAAGTCTAACATATGATCTGAAGTAGGGACTTCATTTGTCAGCAACCTTTGGGATACGGATCCGATCTCGGATCCGAGCCGGCAACTTCTATCATAGCATAGATACGAGCTCCTAGCTCCTCCCCTTACCCATAATCCCCTGCCTACTCTGACTGACCTCAGATCTAGTTTGCCGCTCTTCAAGCAACAGCTAGATTCCAGAGCTCTTGGCGTTTTTTGTGAGAAAAAAGTTTTCTTTCTTCTTTTCTGATTGAGTGATTGTGTGTGTGTGGTAGGTTTATCCTTAACGCTAAACTTATTATTATTTTAGCTTCTCAGCTTAAATTTTAATTTAAAATATTCCTCCCTCCCCCACTGGTTGTAGCATGTGTGTGTGACTTGAGTGTTAGGGGGCTGGTGAGTGTGCTTTACTTTAGTAATGTCGGAGGCCCCTAAAGCCATTTTTTCGAAATGCACCGAGTGTGGTCACAAGCTTTCACCGGCTGATGGCCACACTCGGTGCGTTAGGTGCCTTGGGGTTGAACACCTCTCTTCGGGTTGCGCGATTTGCGCGGTGTTCAACCCCAGGGCACTTAAGGATCGGAGGTCGAAGCTGGTTCTAGCGAGCCTTTTATCCCCAGACTCTGCTTCGGCCTCCGGTACTTCGGTGACCGCTACCCTCCCGGTAGCGGTCACTCCTGCCTCCCTTCCTCCGACTGGTACTCAACCTCCCGCTTCGGCTCCGGAGGATAGGGAGTCCAGGAAAGAGAAGCGGAGGGAGAAGCACCTTAAGCGGCGGGCCGAGGACTCTTCATCGGCCCCGCCCACCAAGAGGGCTTCTCCATCCAGGTCTTCTCGGTCTCCTCCTCCTCGGATCCGATCCCCTTGTTTCTCCCTGGGACCCGAGGAAGAGGTGACCCGGTCCCCGTCGAGGTCATCGAGGCGGCACTCCAGGTCTGCTTCAGTGGCCTCTTCAAGGTCAACTTTTAGCATGTCAGATGCAGACATGGACCGGATGATGAGGAGATTCATCCAGGCCCAGATGCAGATGGGAGTGCTCTTGCTTCCCCCCCTGCGGGGGGGAGCTTGACCCCTTTTTTCGCCCCTATTGCTCCTTCTCTGACCCGCATTCCGGGTTCGGAGCGCTCAGAGCTGAGCCACGTTGGATCCGGGGGTGGGTCGGAGCCGACCGTGCTGGGTACGTCAGCTCTGACGGCTCCCTCGAGTTTGTCGGATCCGACATCTCGGAGCCGTGGGCCGAGCTTCGGATCCGAGGGATTTGGTGTGCTTTCGGCTCCGTCCCGGTCGGAGCACACTGGTCCCTCCAATCCGACGTTCTTGGCACCAGGTCCGATCCCCGCTTCGGATACGAGTGGGAGTCGGATCTCGGCTCCGTCAGAGAGCGGCTCCCCCTCGGCTTTCGCTGCGGTGGAGAGGGCACTGTCGAGTGCTTCCAGGCCACCAGCCCTGGCTTCGGCTCCCTCCCGCACTCCTTCTCATCTGGTCCTGGCTCCCCTCATCCGGCCCTCGGGGCAGCCTGCCTCAGCACCTCTAGGAGTTCCAGTGGAACAAGATACAGTCCGTGAGGACTCCTCGGACAGCCCCCCTGAGGAGATTCCTCACGAGGCAAAGTGCAAGAGGAGGCACATAGACTCCCCTGAGAGTCTCACCGAAGGTACGGACTTAGATGAAGGGGAAGGCTCCCCTAGGTCACCCCCCGAGGATGTCTCCTTCGGAGACATCATGGAAATGCTCAAAATCAGGGGTGGGTGGTCTGCCCCCAAGGCTTCCTCTGATGAGTCTGTATTCCTTGAGGCGTTTGAGGCAGGACCATCTACCTCTTGGGTGTCCCCTCCACCCGACCCCTGGTGGATCTCATATCCACTAGGACTTGGAAGGAACCGGACACCGTAGAGCCAATCCCCAAGCGCCCGGACAAAATTTTGAGCCCCCCTGCAGAGAGATCACACTGGAGCAGAGGTCCCTTTGTGGATGCCATGTTGGTGGCTGCAGCCACCAAGAAAGAGTTGGCTCAGGAGAGCCCCGCGGTTCATCCTCCGAGCAAGGAGTCTCGCACGATGGACCGTCTTGGGAAGTGGGCCTTCAGTTGAGCGACCTTCTCTATGAGGGCCTTGAACTACTTGGCACACGTTATTCGGATGCAGCGGGATTTAATTAAGGAATATGCTGCTTCCCCCCAGGGTCCATGTCGGAGGGAGACAAGGATCTGTACTCCTCCCGAATGGCCACCCTCCGCTCTATCTCTAACACCTCTATGCGGCTGTTGTCTCATGCTATGGAGGGAGCCGCTAGAGCAGGCAGAGTTGGGCTTGTCATGAGGAGACAGGCCTGGCTCCGTCACTGTGACTTCTCGGAACCCTTTAAGACGTCATTCGTGAATGCCCCTTTTGATGGTTCTGCACTGTTCAGCAAAACCATTCGCGACACACTTGTCCAGAGCGAGAAAGACAGGAAGACCTTGTCTGCCATCGGAGTCCGCTTCTCTGCGCCCCAGAGGTCCTTTTCCAAGAACCAAAAGGGTCAGAAGAAGATGTGGTTCCGAAAATCGCACCAATCCCAGTCTGCTCAGGACAACCAGTCCTCTCGTGGCAGAGGAGGACAGGGAGGACGCCGCCCCAGAGGCAGAGGGGGTCCCAGGAATTTTGGGTCCAGAGAACCGTTCTCTGAGAGGCCCACGCAGAACCCCTGAGGGGTTACCCGGCTGCTCCACTCTGGAGGCAGTCGGGGGGGGGGGCGTTTTTCGAGGCACCTAGTAATGTGGGAGTCCATAACAACGGATCACTGGGTGCTTCGTATTATATCCAGAGGTTACCAAATTCCCTTTATCGTAACCCCCAGAATCAGAGGCCTCCCCGACGTACCACCCAGTCAGAGGGAGGCGGCTGCTGCAGAAATTCAGCAGCTTCTGCAAAAAAGAGCCATCCAGCCCATCCCCCCAGATCAAGTCGGATCAGGGTTTTACTCCAGGTTCTTTCTGGTGCCAAAAAAGACGGGGGACTTGAAGTCCATCCTCAACCTCTCTCTCCTAAACCTGGCGGTACCCAAAGAAAAGTTCCGAATGGTCACGTTGCAATCCGTCCTCCCCTTATTGCGGGAGGACGACTGGATGTGCTCCATAGACCTCAAGGATGCGTGCTGTCACATTGTAGTGGACAGGCGTTTCAGGAGGTTTCTCCACTTCCGGCTGCGAGCCAGTCACTTTCAATTCAGGGTCCTCCCCTTCGGCCTCACCTCAGCCCCCAGGGTGTTCACCAAGGTCCTAGCGATAATAGCGGCCCACCTGAGACTCCAGGGAATTCAGGTCTTTCCATACCTGGACGACTGGCTCCTTACGGCCCCAACAAGGCATCTACTTTGTTCATGCAGGGATTATTTCCTCAGTCTGGCTCCACTATTGGGATTAACCATCAACATGACCAAATCCTCTCTCATCCCTACACAGGTGTTGGATTTTATAGGGGTGAGACTGGATTCCAGACAGATGCTTGCGTTCTTGACTCCAGATCGGCTTTGGAACCTGATGTTGCACGTGCAGGCCATCCTTCAACTGCAAACTCCTTCGGCGGAATTGGTCCTGAGGGCCCTAGGATCTATGGCAGCTGCAATCCCTCTGCTGCCATTGGCCCAGTTGAACATGAGGGTCCTGCAGTGGACCCTCCAGGTACAATGGTCCCTGTCTCGCAACCCCCTGTCTCACCCCATTTCCTTAAGCAAGGTTTGCAGAAGGTCGCTCGTGTGGTGGCTCCAGTCTCCCAATCTCCACACGGGACGTCCCTTCTCACTACCACCGCCAGTCGAAACAGTGACCACGGACGCTTCTCGCCTGGGGTGGGGGGCATTTTTCAGGCAGGACAGTCCAAGGCACGTGGAACGACGTAGAGACCTCTTTGCATATCAACGTCCTAGAGATGAGGTCAGTGCTTTTGACATTGCAGGCACTACACAACTCTCTTCCGGTAGGGACGATTGCAGTACAGACAGACAACATGTCAGTTGTCTGGTACATCCACAAACAGGGGGGAACTAGGTCTTACCCCCTTTGCTGCGAGGCCATGAGAGTGTGGGAATGGGCGATTTCCACCAACCGCTTTCTCATAGCAACGCACATTCTGGGACGGTCCAACATTCTAGTGGACAGGCTCAGTCGTACTATCCTGACTCCTTACGAATGGTCTCTCAACCATCGAGTTGCAGAGCAAGTATTTGCCCGATGGGGGCAACCTTGTTGCGATCTTTTTGCCTCTCCTTCAAACACCAAATGCAACGATTACTTCGCTCTGATCCCCCCTCCGGGGGAGTCCCCGAGAGACTATCTAGTTCATGCTTGGCCTCCCGGTCTGCTTTATGCTTACCCTCCTCTTCCCCTGATGTTGAAATTATTACAGAAAGCCAGGCAGTTGGGGAGCAAGATGATCCTCATTGCCCCATTCTGGCCTCGTCAGACGTGGTTCCCTAACCTATGGTCTCACCTAGTGTATCCACCATGGATTCTGGATCCCCTCCCGGATCTCATTTCTCACCCTCTCGATCTTCCGACTCTGAACCTGGTCAACCTCAAGCTGACGGCTTGGTTGCTCCAGTTCCACTCCTCATAAGGACTCCCGGGATCTCATCACCTGTCAAAGCCATTCTTGTAGCAGCTCACAAGCCTTCCGCCAGGAAGGTTTATCGAAGTAAGTGGAAACGCTTCACCATTTGGGCAGAACACCGTCGTTTAGACCCTTTTACAGCCCCAATAGTGTCAGTTCTAGATTTTCTAACCTCTCTCTTTCACCAGGGGGCTAGTTCTTCCACAGTCAAGGTACAACTTGCAACAATCTCATACTATCACGTGGGGCAAGAGTCTGGCCCTCTTATCACTTCCAAACTGTGTAAGACCTTCCTCAAGGGTACCTTCCTCCTTAGGCCTCCAGTCAAAGAGGTGGTACCTCCATGGGATTTATCCTTAGTCTTACAGGCCTTGACTGGTCCCCCCTTCGAACCGGCGGCCACGTTTGATCTCAAATTTCTCTCTTGGAAGACAGCCTTTTTGGTGGCCATAACTTCAGCCAAAAGAGTGTCGGAATTGCAAGCTCTTTGTGTCAAACCACCATATCTGGTCTTTCACCCGGATAGGGTTTACCTCAGGATCAATCCGTCCTTTCTACCTAAGGTATCTTCAGAAGCGAACATCAATCAATCTATCAATCTTCCAATGTTTTTCCCCAACTTTCAAAACAAAAGGAGAGTACAAGCTGCATTGTTTAGACGTACATAGACAACTACGTTTTTATATTCATAGAACTGCTGATCATTGGCAATCCGATCAGTTGTTTATCTCCTTTGCCAAAAGTGATTTCGGAAAGCCAGTTTCTAAAGTTTCTCTCTCTCGATGGATCTCGAGTTGTATTCTTTTAGCATATCAGAGCTCGGGAAGGCCTGCAGCTCAAGGAGTCCATGCTCATTCTCCTAGGGCCGTTGCCACATCTGCGGCCTTTCAAGCTAGGGTTCCACTGGATGACATTTGTTTCGCAGCCACTTGGGCTTCATCTCACACCTTTATCAGCCACTATAAAATAGATGTTGTCTCCCGAGGTAGGGCGTCCTTTGGCTCTGCGGTGCTCCGGAATATCCTTCCATGAAGTCCACCCAAGATTTAGGTAGCTGGGGACTCTGTCCCAAAGGTTGCTGACAAATGAAGTCCCTACTTCAGATTAAGAAGTTATGTACTCACCATAACGTTCCATCTGAGTAGGTATCTTCATTTGTCTGCAACCATCCCCCCCTCCTTCCCCCTGATCAAAATGATCGTTCTTGTTGTTATTAGCATATGTTCCCTTTGGGACACTTTTATCAGCTGTGCTATGAGGCAAACTTGATCTGAGGTCAGTCAGGGTAGGCAGGGGATTATGGGTAAGAGGAGGAGCTAGGAGCTCGGATCTATGCTATGATAGAAGTTGCCGGCTCGGATCCGAGATCGGATCCATATCCCAAAGGTTGCAGACAAATGAAGATACCTACTCAGATGGAACGTTATGGTGAGTACATAACTTCTTATTTTAATGTAACTTAGCAGCAATGGCTAGCCCTATTGGAATTTGGTAATGATAGAAAATGGGTGGTTAAACCATCTGACAAGGGCAACCAGATAGTAATCATGCACTTCACACAATACTTAGAGATATGTTATAAACATTTGAATAAAATGGAAATTTATAGAAAATGTGATGTTTCTGATTACTTTGAAGCTATTAAGCAGTACCAACTTTATGGCTGGGGTATTTCACCTCTAAGGATGTGGAAAAGAAGTTTGGAGTGGAAAACTGCTCTATGGCAGTTTTTTACTGCTTACCTAAAACACACAAAGGTTTAACTTACCTTAGTGGTCGACCTATAGTATCTGCACAGAGGTATTTTTTGAAGAATACGAGTGTGTTGTTACAGGAACATCTTAAGAAATATGTTATGAGTACAGCCTCCTATATCAGGGACAGCCAGGACTATTTGAACAAAATAAAGGGTAAAGTTTGGAAAATGGACATGCTTTGGCTCTGTTTGGATGTCAAAAGTCTATATACTAATATTAAGCATGAAATAGGGACACAGGCCTTGTTCCAATTTTTTTGGAGGACTCTCCTATGTCTCATTTTTTGATAGATTTAGTTATGTTTTGTTTAAAAAAACATTTTTTTATGTTCAATGGAGACATTTTCCAGCAGTTGCAGGGCACTGCCATGGGGGCAGCTTTCGCCCCCATGTATGCTAATTTAGTCATGGCTAAACTTGAAGATGATTTTATTTACAGACATGATTTTTTCAGATCTAAGGTTATTTTATATTTTAGATTTATTGATGATCTTTTTTTATATGTCAAGGAAGCCAGACAGAGGCCCTTGGGTTTGTTAATGACTTACAAGCTAATACTATGGGCTTAAGCTTTGATGGTATGCAGCTTGGCCCACAAGTGAATTTTTTGGATATAAGCCTAGATGGATTTATTATTAGTCTCCATAGGAAATTTGAACATAGAAATGTATTTTTATATGGGAATAGTTGTCACCTCAAACATTTGGTCAAGGTACTGCCCTATAATGAATTCTTACGAATTCATAGGCTATGTAGCCTTGATATGACCTTTGATTTAGAGATTGCTGAAGCAGAAAAAATGTTTATTATAAGAGGTTATGATGTCCAGCTGGTCAGGGAAGCTAAACAAAAAATTATAGACATGAGGTATTCTGTTAACTGTCAGGGAGATGCTCATTATGTCCGTGCTAGTGGAAAATAATAATGTTTGTATTGGTGGAAATCAGTCTACCAATGCAGCTGTGAACAATGGAGAGCAGAAGAAAGTTTTCTTAGTGACAACTTGTAATGTTATAACTGAGGAAATAGTTAAAAAACATGTAGCTTGTGGCATATGCTCCTAAAGGATAAAAATTTGAACTCTGTACTACCTGATTTTGTGAGTATTGCATATAAAAGAGCTAGGAATGTGTCTGACATTCTGGTACATAACCAATTTTGTTTACCAGATGTTAATGTCAATCAGAGCTTAAGCATAAATAAAGGCACTGTTTCATGTGATGGTTGTTCCATCTGTCAGTATGTAGTAAACACTTTTCCCTATATTAATGGCATCAAGTTTACAGCTAGGCATGAATACAGTTGTAATACGGAGGGGTTAGCGTATGTGTTGAGATATGGATGTAAGTTTTACATGGGGGCAACTTACAGGAGTTTTAGGGTCTGGTTGCAGGAACATATTAGGGACATGAAAAATAAAAAATTAGAGAGTCCCCTTGGGAGTCATTTTTTGACAGCACACAACTCTAACCCTGATTCTCTTAGGGGTTGTGTCTTGGAAAAATTGCAAGTTGGCATAGGTGAATGTGTGTCTTTAAAAAACAAACTCGTAAAAAAAGAAACTCTGCTGATTTTAAAGCATGGTACTTTGGAGCCTCAGGGACTCAACAAAGAATGTAATTGGAAGTATGTGATTTGAATTGTATGCTTAATTGATTAATTGTTTTGTGCAATATGCTGTATATAAGCAAACAGTATTTTGTAGTGTTTTTACTCTTGGAAGGCTGCGTAAGCTGGCGCTAAGTGTTTAATTAAATTTGCTTACTTCTTGGATCGGTGGTCTTGGTGGTATTTTATTATAACTCATAACTCATACCACACCTTTCGGCCACTTAACCTGGACCGAAACACTAAAGGAGGAGGCGTGTCCATATTCATTAAGGATATCCGCACTTCCAGGCTAGTTGCTCAACATAATGCTTCTGAAATTATCCAAGTGCAACTAACACTGGGCAAGACTGCAGTCCAGGCTGTAGCTTGTTACAGATCCCCCACCATGCCCCAGGATGCCCACTCCACATTTCTTGATATACTGGGTAATATTAAGGTACAGCCCAATACCCTAATAATGGGCGATTTCAACTACCCCACCATCAACTGGGAAAACTACTCATACTAACTCACGTGCTCAATGCTTTCTGGAATTCATAAATTCCAACGCCCTGGATCAGCTTCTCTGTACCCCCACAAGGGGCAGCAATATCCTGGACCTGGTCATTACCAATATGGGCAACCGGTGTTCCACGCCAGAGGTCTGCTCCTCAATGGTCAGATCCGACCACAGGCTAATCACTCTGGACATCAATATCCCGCCCCCACCCCCATTAAGGAAACCACTGTAAAAAACTTCTCCAAAGCCAACTTAATGCCTCATAAGACAGAAGTGGCAAGCTTTACGACACCCATACAGACGGAAAATAGAGGTACGACTGCTGAATCCTATATAAATGCACTGTATAAGCACATACACAAGTGCATGGATCATGCCATCTCCAACAGAACCAAGACGCTATCCTCCAAAAAAGGAAGTCAATCTGGTGGTCCCCTGCCATAAACAAACTCTACAACAGAAGGAAGAAGCTGTTGCAAAAAAGAGTAAAATCCCCTGATTGCAGGAACTCCCCAGTCAGCCTCAGTAAGAAGCTGAGATCCCTCATAAAATCCTCAAACTAGGTGTGAAAATAAAATTGCCACTGATTCTAAAGACAACCAGAAAGTATTCTACAGCTATGTCAAGAATCTCAATGGCGACACTCAGATCTGCTCTGAGCTACAACACAATGGCACTAGATATGCAGAACCAATTGATATTGCTAACATCCTGGCAGATAGGTTCAGTGCAAACTTCATCCCCCCCTCACCCTCCAAAGGGGCCATCACTGTACTGGATGAATGCAAAGCCCCTGTAATCGTGGCTGCACAAGTAAAGACCGCACTCTCCAAAGCCAAGAACACAGCATCCATGGGACCTGACAACATCCCAGGCTGCATTCTGCACAAACTGCAGAACAAACTGGCACTCCACCCAAGTACCATGTTCAGTCATAGCCTCACTTCAGGCTTTGTGCCCACTGAATGGCGCACAGCAACGGCTATCTCACTGCACAAAGGGGGTGCCACCACAGACCCTGGGAACTACCACCCCATTAGCCTGATGAGACTGGTCTGCAAGGCCATGGAATGTATCATCTTGGAGCTTATAAACAAGGACATAGGTAACCTCCAATCCCTGGACCACACTCAGTTTACGTTTGTAAAAGGTAGGTCATGTCTCCTAAACCTGTGACTTCTTTGAAGTAGCCACCAGAGCAATGGACGAGGGTAAGGTGGTGCACAGAGCCTATCTTGACCTCGCCAAGGCTTTTGACACCATCCCCCACTCTGGAATTATAGATAAGCTTACTAGACTGGGCATAAATCCCTATGTCACAAGATGGGTGGCCAATTGGCTTACTGACAGAACCCACACAGTGAAAGTAGCCGACTCCAAATCCAACTTCAGACCAGTGACAAGTAGAGTACCACATGGGTCAGTCCTGGGTCCTCTCCTGTTTGGCATCTACTTCTCAGAAGTCCAGGCTAATACAGTAGGTCTTTGGCTAATGAAGTTTGCAGATGACTGCAAACTAGGTGCCATGATAGAATTGCCTAATGATGTGGACATTCTGCAAAGGGGCCACACTCTGACTGATGCTTGCTGTCAAAGTCATGGCCTCAAGCTCAATGCCAAGACGTGCATTGTCATCCCCTTTGGGAAAAACATTGTACCCATGAACTACCACATAGGCAGTAGCCTACGAAACACCAAAAGTGTGATAAAAGAACTTAGGACACAGGTGGACAGTAGTCTCTCCTTTGATAATCACTTTGCCACACTAGTCAGGAAATCCTTCTACGCGGCACACCTCATCACAAAGGGGTTCACCTCCAGAAAAAAAAGAAGTCATTGTTCCTCTCTACTCATCCCTCATCAGACCCATTATAGAGTACAATGCCCCATTTGGCATGTACCTTGTAAGGCATCTACAGATGCCATACGCAGACCGTCTGAAAACTCCAGCTCTACTCCATCGCTTATCACCTACTCAGAGGTGACCTCTGCCTAACATACAAAATTCATGTCAAACCCAGATCTTTTGGGCATGCTACACTTAAAGAAACCCCAATTCCTCCAAGCCACATGCTCCAAGGACCTAAACCTTGCCACAACAATAAACAGAACATGTTGGAGGAATAGACTCCTGTCCCAGAGACTTCCCATACTCTGGAACAGAGTACTCATTCACATCAAGCAAAGCTCCTCATTAGCCCTCTTTAAGAAAAATCTCAACAATTAGATGGGAAATAGGAAATTCACCACAGGGATCACTTCTGTGGCTCTGCTAGATAGGGGCACAGGTAAATAACTTTCTTGGGTGGTGAAAGCCAGAGAACCTTTTTGGCTAGGCTTATATAGGCCCCAGGGCTGATAGCATAGTACCTACCTATGGACAAAAACACCATTTTCTATTAGTATCCCCCCTTGCATTTCAAAAAAGAAATCTGAGAAAATTTTTCTTCACGTCTAACTGGTTTTGTCTTATCTTTAAAGCCTTCTCAGCTGGGAAAACCTTGGAGTGCTTTCCGAGAATGTTATGTCCTAGCCAATTTCTCTTTTCTTTTTTTTCTTTTCCCCCAGCCAATCCCCTTCCACCAGACTTTCTCCAGTTTCTCTTTATCAGATTGTCTCCATGGAGACTTGAGAACCAGACAGACAGTTTCTCTTTATTAGATTGTTTCCATGGAAACATGAAGACCAGCTGCAGAATTGCTACTAAGTATACATGCATTTGCTAGAAAAAAGGCCTCATAATAGTCTTTTTCATTTACTTGCTCTCTCTTAAAACTAATCACTCTAAGGTCCTTAATACAGTCATTTCCCCATGCAAGAATGAAAAAAGCACAAGACTGCTGAGAGGCAACATATGCTTGGTATACAAGGCATCCTTGGATCCAGCTCTGACGAATCTTTTGCATATCCACAAAACAAAGCATCAGAACTACTAGATCTAAGGACCTGAGTTTTGCTTGCGACATAAATAGGACATGCCAGAGAGACCGATATGTATCTTAAAGAATTCCAATTCTCTAAAAAAGTAGGCTCCCCATCCATGTGAAAAAGAGTCTTTCCCTAACCCAGTTCAGGTGTAACCTGGACCAATGGATGGGAAATCAGAAGTTCAGCCCTGGTCTGGTGCCCATGTCTCCAATGGACAGAGGCAGTCAGTAAATCATGTCTCAACTAACATACACCCTACACCCCTTATATAAATGTCTAAGAAGCAAAATATTATGGGACAGTTGAGTTTTATGGCTAAGTTTATAAAGGCATTTGTTGCCATTAACCTAGTATACATCTATGAAGCTATGAACTTATGAAACACTGACAGTCATTTGATGAACAAGACTACCACACTGAAAATAGCATAAGTAACAGTAAACTTTTCTTTCTTTCTTTCTAAACTCATATTAATTGAAAATATATCTGGCAATCGATTAACCTGTAATAAACATACTAGAAATCATAATCAGATAGTATATAGTGAAAAACTGATTAGTGTCTAATCTGAAGGGTGGCACATTTCAAGAGATAAATGTCTAATACATTTGCTACACCTTGGGACAGCCTACTTGAGGGCAGGCTAGGAGTATTGTTTGGTGAAGTGACTTGGTCAGACTCAGACTAGATAAACAAAGGCTGAGGGAATCAAAATCTGCACTACAGGAAGCAGCTGATTAACAGCTCTTAGCCTTACTCATCTGCAGTAAATACCAAACAAACTGCTGTAGCTCAGCACAATGCATTTCAGACTTGTGTGCCAGCAAAAAGTAAACTAAATTAAAAATACATTCATAATTAATATTTTAACATTAAACTCATAGACTTTGTGCTCTCCAGTTTATTCAAATAATAAACATGCTGTCAACAGTCAACAGTAAACAAAATAAGGAAGCCAAGAATTGTACCCAAAAAACATGACTAATATGAAGAAGTTTCTGTTTCCACAATCAGTTCCTTTCTTCCTTTACACCATAATTACTTTTAGATTCAGGACAGACATACACATACAGATACACAAACACACACATGACCGTCAGTTACAGCCCCTCATATGACTACATACATAAAGATGTTTGCTTGTGATAAAATGAACAAATTCATACATGATGACCGTGAAGTGTATTTCAGTTCACTGCTGTGAGAACCATACAGTACATCCCACCAGGGGTGTAGACAGATTTTTTTCAATTTGTACTTTGTCTGGTACTGCAATCCCCCCCCCCCCCCCATGCATCTATACTGCCCCGCCAAAATTCAGCCTTCTTAGATGTCCACAGTCACTCTTAACTGGTATTTAATAGCAGTGATTCACTACAAACCTCTGTATCACATCAAGGTTGCCAGCCTCACAGAGGTACATTTACACCACACATGCGCGCATACACACTACACACACACACACACACACACACACACACACACACACACACATCACATACCACATGGCTGCTAACTGCTGTGGTTTTGATACCTTAAAAAAGCAGCCTTAACCATTCGCAGTAAGCAGCCCACAGTCCAGTCCAAAGTGCAGCCAGCTGGACTGAGCTGTTGGCTCCTCTGGTTTAGGTGCATTTAATAGCAGCCTAAGCAATTTGCAGGAAGCTGCCCACGACTCAGTCAACAGAGTAAGACAGCTTGATCCATTGACTGCAACAAGCCTCTCTACCACATCAAGGTAGACAGTCCCAGAGAGGTCCATTCACACCACCACACACCAACCAGAAAAGGGAAAGCCAGCTTCCAGTCCCACAGAAGTCCAGTCACACCTTACACAACCACAAAAGGACAGTAACTGCACTGGGAGCTGATGACTGCTCTGGTTTTGATACCTTAAAAAAGCAGCCTAAACCATTCGCAATAAGCAGCCCACAGTCCGGTCCAAAGGGAAGCTAGCTGGACTGGGCAGTTGGCTGCGGTGGTTTAGATGCATTTAATAGTAGCCTAAGCCATTTGCAGGAAGCAGACCACAACCCAGTCAAAAGGAGAAGACTGCCTGAGCTATTCTTTGCAACAAACCCCTCTACCATAACATGGCCACAGAGCGTCCATTCACACAAAATGTCTTGCACACAGTGGACAGTAAGACCGGACCTAACTGGTGCCGGAAGCTGCTGACTGCTCTGGATCTGATGTTATCCTAGTCCCATTCCTCACATATGGGTCTAGGATCTGACATCGGATCTGAGCCGGCACACTTAGACAACAGCTTAGCTCAAGCTGCTCCCCTCCCATAATGCTCTGCTGCCCTCTAACCCCTCAGATCTCATTTGTCGTGCTTGAAGACAGATGCAGATTGGTCAGCTCTTCCAGTGTAGACAAAGTAGGTTCGTTTTCTTTGGGGTTTCTTTCTTATCTCTCTCCTTTAAACTTTTTCTGACTGACTTTAGTCTTGAATTTGTTTAGTGTGTTTAGGTTTTCCGTTTTTACTGTCATGTTCTATCCCTCCCATTTTGGGTCCCGTTTGGCTGGCTTTTAGTTGTTGTTTTCTGTGAGCTTTTCTCCTTAGTGTTTGGTTTTTTAGAGGGTTTCTGTAGTTAGCTCTTGGTTTGTATATTTTTTTGTGTGGACAGATTTTCAGTGCTCAACCCTTTGCTAGTGTCTTTCAGATTGGATTTGGTTTGTGTTTGTCTGATTGGGATATCTGCCAAGGCGTCAGGGTTTAAGAGGTGCTCCTTGTGCAGTCGGAAAATGCCCATCTCTGACTCACATGAGGAGTGCCTCTATTGTCTTGGCACTGGCCACCTGGAGGTTGAATGTGGCATTTGTGTCGCATTCAACCCTAGGGGCCCAGGTCGAGTGCCAAAACAAGCTTCTACTCAGAGGGATGGCTCAGGGGGGTCCCTTGGTCAAGGAGTCCTTGACCAAGCAGGGCTCCTCTGAACATGAGAAAAGCTACCTCTTCCTCCTCTTCTGGAGAGATCTCTAGTAAGAAACCTAGGCTGTTGGATCCCAGGTCTCCGGATCTGACTCCAGCCTTAGCGGGTTGGATCTGGGAATCGCGGATCTGAAGCCCTCCAGAGGGTCGACACCCAGATCCAAGGTCTTCGGTCCTAGGTCTTCGGATCTGAGGGTCTCAGAGTTGACTCCCAGATCCAAGGACTCCAGATTGAGGCCTTCGGATCCAAGCCGGAGCAGATCTTTTGCAGATCCGATCCTATATGATCTGAAGGATCCGAGAGCACCTCCCTCAGATCCTTCTGTTTCCCGTAGTCTGATACGGTTGGATCAGAAACCCATGTCAGATTCTATTGTTGTTAAAGACCATCCCTCAGATCCTCAGAGAGGAGATCATTTGTTTACCCCTCTGCATAGGAGCCGTTCCCCAGACCATTGGAGAAGGCCCTTGGGGGTCCCGACATGTGTCTCTAGCAAGGTCCTTTATTTCCTGCTTATCCTCCAGGAGCATCCTCCCTTCCTATTTGGACAGGATGATGCAGTCCTTTTTGAAAGCTCAAATAGAGTTGGGGCTTTTGGCTTCCCCAGCCCACAGGACTGGGGGACCTTCTCCTGCTCCCCAGTTCTTTTCCCCTTGACTGACCTCTCAGGGATTGGACTTAGGGGAGCCTGTGTGGGGCATGGAGGCAGTGGTGGTCTCGGGGACTCCCTTTCTCCCTACACCATCAGAGTCTGTGGCTAGTTCTGCTCCCTTTCCCCCAGGGCAGGTGGGGCCACCGGTCCGGGTTGTTGCCCCGGAGTCCATGGGGCGGGTTCTGGTCCAGGTCTTTTGGACAATTCTCTGCCCCTCGCTGCTGCTGCACTTAAGAGTTCCAGTCCAGCCTTCTCCTGAGAGTTGGACATCCTGGCGGGGTCTGCTCCTTCCTCCCTTGTGGTGTTGTCCACGGGGGAGGGAGAGAGGGCTTCGTTCAGTCCCTCTGCATTCCGGGTGGTGGATAGAGCTCTCTCTACTACCAGAGTAGACTCCCCTGCTCACCATGCTCCATCCCAGCCTCAGATTTTGAGTGGACCTTCTCATCCTGCTTCTGGTTAGCCCATTTGGCCTAACCTCCAGGGGGGGAGTTACCCCTATCAGGGTCCCCACCTCTTCTGAATCTTCCCCTGAGCCTCCTGTGGATGACGTTCCTCAGAAGAGGACATGTAGGATGGGACATCTTGACTCCCTGATGGAGTCTCTCATGGAAGACATGGATTTTGATGAAGGGGACGGGTCCCCAAGGCCACTACCAGATGACGTCTCTTTCAGGGGCATTCTGGAGATTCTTAAGGCCAAGGGCTGTTGGTCTGCCCAACCCCTGTCCTCAGACAAAGCCATGTTTCTGGAGGCTTTCAGTACAGGCCCATGTACCTCTTGGGTGTCCCCCTGCTGAACCCTTGATCACTCTCATTGCCAGCAGGGCTTGGAAGGAACCCACTACAGTGAAGCCAATGCCAAAGAGAGCAGTCAAGTTTTTGAGTTCCCCTTCTGACAAGGTTTTCTGGTCCAAGGCAGTCCCGTTTGATGTGATTGTGGTAGCTGCTGCCACCAAGAAAGAGCTGGCGGAACAGAGTTCATCTCTCCAGCCTCCCAATCAAGAGTCGAGAGAGATTGACAGATTCGGAAAGCGGGTGTTCGCATTGGCCTCATTCAGCCTGTGAGCCTTAAACTACCTGACACATTTCACCCATCTTCAGAGGAATTTGATAAAGGAGCTTACCACTTTCTTCTTGGAGTCCATGCCTGCAGAGGACTTTAAGACCGTTTTTCCCAAGCTGGCCACTCTCACATCCATAGTTAGTTCGTCCATGAGGTTGATATCCAGTGCTGCAGAGACTACTTCATGGGCAGTGGGCACAGGCATTGCCATCAGGTGTCATGCCTGGTTTTGCTTATACAGGTTTACAAATGCCTTTAAGGCGTCATTCACCAAGATTTCCTTTGATGGTACAACCCTCTTTGGACTAACTGTTAAGGAAACTTTAACCCACAGTGAGCAAGAAGAGAAGACACTGTTGGCCATAGGCATCAAGTTCTCTACCCCCCAAAGGCCCTTTTCCAAGACCCATCAGGGGGCAAGAAGATTTGATTCCATAAGTCGCAGTCTTCCTTTCAGGAAGCTCAAGAAGATTCCTCTTCCAGGGGATGGGGAGAGGTTTCAACTGTCGACGCTGCCCTATGGGCAGAGGAGGCCCTCACATCTAGGGCTCCAGGAAACCTTTTTCTGAGAATCCCTTTCAGCACCCCTGAGGCCGTTTATCTTTGTACCCTTTGGCCTGGGAAAACATCAGAACCAATCAGTGGGTGCTAAGAATTATTTCCAGGGGCTACTGTGTTCCCTTTTCCGACCCCACCAAAAAGAAGAACTGTCCCCGATGTGCCACCCAGTCAGAGAGAGTTAGCCCATCTAGAGGTGACCAACCTCATTCTAAAAAGAGCCATCCAAGGGGTCCCCACAGGACAGAGAGGATCTGGAACTTACTTACGCTTCTTTTTGGTACCCAAGAAAACAGGGGACCTGCGTCCAGTTCTGGATCTCAGTTAGTTAAATCTCTCAGGCAAGAAGTTGAAGTTTCAAATGGTCACTGTACAGTCCATTATGCCCCTTCTGCACAAGAACAACTGGATGTGCTCTCTAGATCTCCAGGATGTGTACTATCATATCAAAATAGATAGGCAGTCCAAGACATTTCTCTGTTTTCGCATAGCAGCTGATCACTTCCAGTTCAGAGCCCTGCCCTTTGGACTCACAACTGCCCCCCCCCGGGTGTTCGCCAAGTGTATGGCAGTGGTGGCAGCTCATCTCATGCTGCCGGGATTCCAGGTGTTTCCCTATCTCTATGATTGGCTCCTCACAGCTCCCACACAGCATGAACTGGTGGAAACCACACGCTTTCTTCTTCGTCTCTTTGATCAGCTGGGGATAACAGTGAATCTGTCCAAGTCTTCCCTGACCCCATCTCAACAGCTGGAGTTCATAGGCACTCAGTTGGACACTACCTCAGAGATTGTAGCTCTTCTCTGATGCTTGCTTCTTATCCAGTCTCATGTACAGTCTCTTCTGGAGCAAACTCGTCCTCCAGTATCACTTGTTCTGAAGGCTCTAGGTTTTTTGGCAGCAGCCATTTATCTGTTTCTGCTGGTTTGGTATTACATGAGAGTTCTGCAGTGGACCCTGGAGGTTCAATGGTTCACTGTCTCTCATCCTTTGTCAGTCCCTATACAGCTCACTCCAATATGCAGAAGACATAGGTTGGTACTAGGCTATCGGCCCTAGGGCCTATACAAGCCTAGCCATAACAATTCCCTGGCCATTTCTTCCCACACTATTTACTTCTCTGGACCCCTGTCTAGCAGGGCGACTGATGTGATCCCTGGGGTGAATTTCCTTTCTCCCATCCAATCATCAAGGTTCCTTTTGAAGAGGGCCAAAGAGGTGCTCTGCTTGACATGTATGGGCAGTCTATTCCAGAGTCTGGGTAGTCTCTGGGTCAGGAACCTATCCCTCTAGCATGTTTTGTTTATTGTAATGACAAGGTTTAGATCCCTGGAGCATGTGGCTCTGTGGGATTGGGATTTCTTTAAGTGTAGTATGTCCAACAGGTCTGGGTTTGACATGGCCTTGTATGTTAAGCAGAGATCGCCTCGGAGTAGACAATATGCGACAGAGTATAGCTGGAGTTTTTTAAGGCGATTAGCATAGGGCATCTGCTTTAGGCCTGTGATTCTTTTAGTGAGGTATTTCTGTGGCCTTTCCAGTTGTTGCAGATGTCTTGAGTGGTACATACCAAATGGGGCGTTGTATTCTATAATGGGTCTAATGAGAGATGAGTACAGTGGGACAATGACCTCCTTTTTTCTGAATGAAAAGCCCTTAGTGATGAGGTGTGCCACATAGAAGGATTTCCTGACTGTTGTGGCAATGTGGTTATTGAAGGTGAGACCACTGTCCACCTGTGTCCCTAAGTCTGTTGTCACACTTTTGGTGTTTAGTGTACTGCCACCTATGTGGTAATTCATGGGTACATGTTTTTTCCCAAAGGGGATAACTATACATTTCTTGGCATTGAGCTTGAGCCCATGGCTGTGGCACCAAGCATCTGTTTCTGTAAGGCCTGCATCCACCATCTGCTGTGGTGGATGCACTCTCCCCCAGTTCTGATGGCCACGGTTACCATGGATGCTTCCCTCCTGGGGGGGGGGGGACACTTCCAGGGAAAGACTGTCCAAGGGACGTGGTCCCAGTCAGAGAACAAACTGCACATAAATGTTCTGGAGATGAGAGCAGTCCTTCTTTGGTTGCAAGCATTTCAGGACTGCCTTCCTCTAGAGACAGTAGTAGTTCACACAGACAACATAAAACCAAACGAGCAACCAAATAAGAGCCGAAGTAGATGAACGTAAAAGCACGTGGTTTATTCACACATATTGCACAGAATGAACGCTGCTAGTAATACAATTGCGTTTTCGTATACACACTTTTTCAGATACTGAGAACACATGTGAATCATCTCATTTAAATACTGTGACAACCCTCGAACTATGTTGACTATTGGATGACCCATCAACTCCATTAATATGAATAAAATGAATAGAATTGAATAAGATTTTTAAAAAACAACTGTTTGTATAAATATAAAATATATAAAAAATGTATTTAAAAATATTGAACTCATCTGGTCAAATTCAATAATATAAAATAATACTTATACTCTATTAATTTTAAAAAATATATACATATAATATATTATAAGGCAAATGTGTATCAATTTAATTCATTATCCAAAGTTTCCATGAACACCGTGAAATACTGACCTCTAGTGGAGATAAAAAAACAAGTTGTATATAACAGTATTACAATTTGGCGGATCTCAGCTTTAATACTGGTGTAATGGACAACATGTCATTGAGTCCGGGTTCCCTAGTGTCTTCCAAAATGATTTGCCAATATAGTTCCTGGTACTCTAATTTTGCTTACCACATTCCTCCCCGTATTTCTTTTGGCACAATCTCAAGAACAAAAAAGAAAAATACCGCTTGTGTACATGTTAACTTATGTCAGTACAATGCATTTCTGGAATTCGCCTTATTGATTTCATAATGGTGTTCATAAATTCTAGTCCTTAATTTACGTTCTGTTTTTCCAGCGTAAAAGGAATCACATTCGTTACATGTAACTAGGTAAACTAAACCACTACTGTTACAGTTTGCATACCCCTTGCTCGTGATGACTCTATTTCTACTGGAAATTTCAACTGAGGTTGTATTCATGATGTGCATACATTGGGAGAAGGCCCCACATTTGTATGTACCGTACTTCGTGCGGGTATCATTTTGTTGTTTTCCTGCCCTATACTCAAAAAGATTTTTGAAATTCATCCCCCTTCTATAGGTAAACTGTAACTGTCCTAGTACTGTTGATGTGATATCAGTGATCTGCATAAATTTGTCCCATTCCTGAGAGACTACCCTCTTAATGATGTTTGAATCACCATTATAATCTAAAATAAATGAATCTTTGTGCTGTTTAGTTTCTATACAGGGAGCCGGGGATGGAGGTTCATTAATATCTTGACCCAATATGGGAGCAAACCTAGTCTTCCTACCTATACTCACTTCATCAATTAACTGCTGTATTAATTCGATTGGATAACCTCTATTCCTGAACATGTCACTGATATTATGACATTCCGCTTGGAAGTCTGTTTCTTTTGAGGTCATTCTGCTGACCCTGACCAGCTGTCCCTTAATAAGATTTTTCTTTTGAAAATAGGGGTGTCCACTGTTAAAATGAAGATATGAATTTGAGAAGGTTTTCTTTCTAAAAATTTTGGAACAAAAGCTTCCATTTTCCTTTGAAATACAAACATCCAAAAAATGAAGAATATCCTTGTCCATAGAATAAGTGAAATTGAGAAAATTAGTAGTGCTTTGTGCATATTTCAAAAATTCAAAAAATGTATCTTCGGTATCCGTCCATAACAGACAAATATCATCTAAAAAACGTTTGTATAATGACCAACATTCCTTGAACCTACTGTTGAGAATGAATTTGAATTCCCACCAAGAAAGAATAATATTAGCACATGTGGGGGCACAACTTGCCCCCATCGCTACTCCTTTATTTTGTTTGTAAAATTCTCCTTCAAAATACATGAAGTTGTTATTTAACAAAACCTCTATGAGAAGGAGAATGTTATTGAAGTCATTATGTGAGAAATTCCCAAATGTTAACATAAATTCTTCTAACCAATTCAAACCTGTATCATGCGGTATACAACCGAAAAGGTCTACTATGTCCAATGTAATAAATATTAAGGTGTCACTGTATACTTCAGATTTTAACTGTCTCAAAAAGTCCCACGAATCTTTGAGAACTGTGGTCCCTCCGTACACTAGTTCTTTGAGTTTGCTATCCAAGTATTGAGCAATAGGTGCTGTAATTGCACCTTCGGAGGAGACAACCAACCTTAAAGGTGGATCTGATGGACATTTGTGAACTTTCAGAATACCAAATACCGAGGGAACCCTAGGAAATTTGTTGCATAAAAATTTATGTGTATCAAAATCAATGGAACCTTCCAACAATAGGTCCTCCAATATCAAATGGATCCTCGTAGTGGCAATATTAACCTCATTGATTGAAGCTAAACTATATTTAAGCGAGTTCTGAAGTTCATTTTTCATTTTGGATTCGTATTTAATACTGTCCATAATTACCGTACCACCCCCCTTATCAGGTTGCATGATTCTAATGGTATGGTCGGACCTTAACATATCCAAATATTCCCTTTTTTTACCTGATAAATTGGAATGGATTTTATGTTTCAGAACTGCTTTTCTGATTTCCTTTTCCATAATATGTTCCAAATTTTTTTAGTTGTGGGTGTAATGGAGGGTTGAAAATGCTTTTTCTTTTTAATGTTGATTCTGGAATGTTATTTGTTCCTGGTTTACCAAAGAATAGGGCCAAATTCTTTTTCCTGATGAATAACTTGAGGTCAACAATAGGTTTAACTAAATCCGCTTTCCTAAATGGGACATATTTGAACCCCTTAGAAAAAAGTTCAAAATGCCCTTGGTCAATAGTAATGTGACTGTAATTGAAAATGTTATAACCCTTAAAAGTATACACTTTGTCCGACACTACTATTGAATTTCCCTGGTGAACTCCTGAATTCAGTTGTTCATTCTCCTTTTGTAATATGGGTTGTTGTAATTGTAATAAGTTTGAGGTTTGTTGCGAATTCTGTTGGACCTCCTGGGCAAAGGGGGGAATGGTTGATCTAAAGGGAATTCCCCATCATCAGTGAATGACTGAAAAAAATTGTTTTCCTTTTCCCTATATCTATCCTGATAGTTCCCTTCCTTCATATTATCACAATCTGATGCCACAAGTCCTTTAAACGGTTTGGGTTTGGGGTATGCAACACTGTCCCTGTAATCTTTTAAATCCCTTTGTAGTTTACCTTGTTTCCTGCCCATATTGTCCATACATTTTTTTATCTATTTGTTTAAAAATGTCAAAATATTTGGCCTTCTCGTCTTCTACCATGAATAATAAATCATTCAAAATGTTGTCATTAATTTTCTCCATTTCTTTTAATAATATAACTTTTTCTCTTTCATTCTCGTCTCTAATAGCCTTCACAATTTCTAGGCCACAATTATCAAAAATTTTAACCAAGTTGGAATGAAATTCTGAACCACTTTGAACCCTATTCGGGTATTTACAAATTCTCAAACCCTTGGGAACAACTTTATGTTTCAAACAATCATTTAAATACACATTGTCACATTCTAACCCTTTACATTTGTCCATAAAAACATACAAACGATCTAAATTCTCTCTGTAGGTGAGAATTTTATTGGCTGAATGATCGTATTCCACTTTGTTGCATAAATCATATTGTTTTGACAAAAAATCTTTAAACTGCATAGTGCCAAAAACTACATTGGAAACACAGTCACCTTGTTTAGCGTGGGCATTTGAATTCACGCCAAGGTTCGACACTTCTACCAAAGTCGTTTCAGGTTCTATCTCCGTTTCTCCCTCTTGTCTAAGAAAAATGCTGAGTAATCCTGTGTAGTCGTTGTTGGAAATATTAGAGGTTGACCGACCCTACGTATTTCCATTAACCGTTTGTCCTGACTTGTTACTGGCTTTGTTAAACATTTCCTGGTTACCAGAAACACCTGACAAAATGGAAACAAATGATTGGCAGGCTGGTGTGAGAAGTTCTACCAGGTGGGAGAGCTGACCGATTAGTTTACGAAGCTCTCCCCTTCCACTTCTGGGCATGTCATCATCAAACTCCGCTCCTGGATTCTCTGCCATAAAGAAAACCAATAATCCAATGAAAAATGGCTCCAAAAAGACTAAAAACAGAAAACCAAACGAGCAACCAAATAAGAGCCGAAGTAGATGAACGTAAAAGTACGTAGTTTATTCACACAAATTGCACAGAATGAATGCTGCTAGTAATACAATTGCGTTTTCGTATACACACTTCTTCAGATACTGAGAACACATGTGAATCATCTCATTTAAATACTGTGACAACCCTCGAACTATGTTGACTATTGGATGACCCATCAACTCCATTAATATGAATAAAATGAATAGAAGTGACACTCTGACTCACAATTGGTCTCTCAGTCCCCTTTATGCCTTCCCTCCATTACCATTGATTCTGAGAGTTCTTCAGAAAGCAAGATGTCTCAGGATGCAGTAAATCCTTATTGCCCCATTCTGCCCATAGCAGGTTTGGTTCCCTCTTCTACAGTCTCATCTGAAGCACCCCCCCTTTAGTGCTCGATCCAGTGCCGGATCTGATCTCCCATCCTTCACTCCATTCACTTCCAAATCTGCAGACCCTCCATCTGATAGCTTGGTTTGTCCAGTTCCAGTAATTCTTGCTAGGTCCAGGCTTGCATCTCCTGTGAAGGACATTATCCTTGCTTCTCAAAAATCTTCCATCAAGAGAGTTTACAGAAGTAAGTGGAAAAGATTCTCTATTTGGGTTAAAGGTCAGAATCTGGATCTGTTTTCGGCTCCTTTTTCTGACATATTCTTCTTTTCCTGGCTTCCCTTTTTCAAGAGGGCGCTAATTTCTCTATGATCAAAGTCCACTGGGCAGCAATTTCTAATTGTCATCTGAATATCATACGTAATTTGTCTTCTCGCCTCTGTAGAGCCTTCTTGAAAGGTGTCTTTTTGTTGCATCCTCCAGTCAAGGACCCTTCTCCATTGTGGGATCTTGCTCTAGTGATGCAATCTCTAACTAGGCTCCCTTTTGAGCCTGCTGCATCCTGTGACCTCAGATTTCTTTCTTGGAAGACTGCCTTTTTGGTGGCGATAACTTCAGCGAAAAGAGTATCAGAATTGCAGGCTCTTACCATTAAGCCTCCTTATTTGATATTCCGTAAAGATAGTGTGGCATTGAAACCCAGTCCTTCCTTTATGCCAAAAGTAGCAACTGAACCTAACCTCAGTCAGTCTATCCAACTTCCAGTGTTCTTTCCTAATTATGCTAATAAGGGAGAATACATTTTGCATACTTTAGATGTTGAGTGACAGCTTCATTTTCATTTACACAGAACTAAGTCCTTTCGACTGTCACATCAATTGTTTGTGGTCTTCTCAGTCAACAGGAAGGGCCAAGCTATCTTGAAACTTACAGTTTCCTGTTAGATTTCTCAGTGCATTTCTTACATATACTCCTCCTGTGATTCTCTTTTGCCTGGACCAGTTAGGGCCCACTCTACCAGGTCAGTGACTACATCAGCTGCCTTCTCAGCTCATCAGTCCTTTGATGACATTTGTGCAGTGGCAACTTGGTCTTCTCCTCATACCATCATTTCTTATAACAAACTTGACCTAGTTTCTAGAAGAAGGGCTTCCTTTGGCCCCACTGTTCTTTGGCATGTTCTTTTATAAGGCCACCTAAGAATGTTGGGTAGCTGGGGACTCTGACCCATACGTGATGAATGGTGACTAGGATAACATCAGATTAATAGTTATGTACTTACCGTAACATGGTATCTGTGTTATCCGTAGTCACCATTCATCACGATCCCACCCTCCTTCCCCCTTTCTGAGGATTGGCAGGACTTTGGTGGATCTTTTCTGGTGGCATGCCTTTTCTGTCTGCCTTCTTTCTCCAGGGCAAACTCGATCTGAGGGGTTAGATGGGAACAGAGCATTATGGGAGGGGAGGAGCTTGAGCTAAGCTTTTGTTTAAGTGTGCTGGCTCGGATCCGATGTCGGATCCTAGACCCATACGTGACGAATGGTGACTATGGATAACACAGATATTAAGTTATGGTAAGTACATAACTATTATTTTGGTGCATTAAAAAAAAGCAGCCTTAACCATTCACAGTAAGCAGCCCACAATCCAATCCACAGGGAAGCCAGTTGGGCTGAGCTGTTGGCTTCTCTGGTTTTCGTGTCATTTGTCATTTGGTGCCTAAACCATTCACACCAAGCAGGCCACAAGCCATTCATAAGGGGAGGCTCCCATCCATAACATACTGTCAGCACTCGACTGTACAACCAGCCATGAGTACCCAACTACCGCTTTTTGATGGCCTGCTGTATCACCTTGGAAAGACATTAAACCAGTGATCATTACATGGATCAAAGTCTTTTCAGAACCTGTATGATATCAACATCGATGTCATCATGTATGTGCATCAAGGCCACCTCATTTAAGCGTACATCAGACATAGCTTTTCGTAGCCATGTTTTAATGTGTCATAGAGCACAGAATGACCACTCTGCATAGGAAACACTCACTGGCATGGTGGCCAGAATTGCTAATGCACGGTCTATATTTAGATAAAATGGTGGGTTCAACTGCTGTAGGGTTGAAATGATGGCGGTTGCCAGTTTGTCTTGTACAATTGCTCTCCATCTGCCCACCTATCAGTGAAGCTCAGTTTTGAAACTGGGCAGACTGGATATGGCAGCCTTGTATGCATTGTACAGTTCCACTACTTTCTCTTCAGCATCCAAAGTGTGCAGCATTTTTGCCACCAGATACTGTGCAGTGACATGTGTCCCTTCGATAGTACTCCCCTGGGTCAGTGGCACCAATATTTCTTCTTTGAGTCTACCTTCCACATATCCTTGGAACACTTTCTTCTGCTGTGACTCTGGCTACCAGCTGTTTGACTTTTTTGTACAACTCTGAAAAATAATTGTCAGCATTTTATCTCATTGCTTGAACAGTGTCACTGACAACCTTTGCTTCTTCACAAGCCTGAAACAAGTCAGTCTGTTCCTGCTGCAGTACAGATGAAGTGGCTTAATCATGTCAATCACAGACTCCATTGTAACGAGAGCTACAATGAAATTGAATCTTGTAATAAGTACAGGTGTCTGTCAGCATCTTTGTCATACTCAGCAATGTACTCTAAAGTGGTGTGGTGATAAGGATAACATATTCAGGCAGTCAGCCTGACTCATCCACCGAGCGTTGCCAGGTGCCTAAGTGAGGTACTTCTGTCTTCATCTTCATATTCATATTCATACTCACATGGCAACTATATGAATTCCTTAATGTGGGCCGGATATGCATTGTGACATTTAGCAGATGAATTTAGCATTGCAATTACTTTCCTACAGATTTCAAGACTGTTTTCCATGTCACTCATTGCACTTGAATGAACTATGGCAGTGTTGAGGTTGTGCGTTTTGCAGGCAGTGCACACAGCTTCTAGAAACAGGGCTCAAATTCTTGCCTGCACACCACTGAAATGGTCAGACATGTTGCTTCCTCTGTCATAGGCTTGTCCTCACAATAGCTCCTTGTCCACACTCCATGCTGTGAGTCTGTATAGAAAGAGGTCAGCTAAAGCTTTTTCTGTGGTGTCATATGCTTCAACAAATTCAGAGAAGTCTTCACGGATATCTACATTTCTGTCACTGCTGTGCACATAAGGTAGAGCCAGAGTCACTTGCTCCTTATGGGTGATATCAGTTGTTCCATCAGGAATTAAACTGAAGAACTTTGCTTTTTTAATTTTACTTAAAAATTTTCTCTTGACTATGTAACCTAATAAGACTAATAATTTCATTTTGAATTTGTGCTGAAGTGTACAGTGCATTTCATGGACCCTCCCTTAAATGGTAAAGTTTCCTGTGCAAGTCAGTTTTCCACGAAGTGTCAAATTCTGTCTTCCACAGAGAATAATTATCTGCATGATACATCTCAAGGCATGAACTGTGCACTTCTTATCTCTCTGTGCAGTGTACTGATAAGCTGTTTGCAGTTGGCAAGAGCAAACTTCTAGAAATGCCTCCAACTTTGCAAGTGCATTTCTATGGTCCTTTGACTTGCTGTGTCATTGAAGAATATTCCTTGCATTAGACCAGTCAGTCATAGGCGTGGAGACCAACACACACTCTCTAGATGTGGTGAAGACAAGGCATGGAGCGCAGAAGACCCCAGCCAAACTCTGTGAATACTGAGCAAACTTGAGTTCATGCAGAAGCTATAGATTGAATCTTATGTTTTGCTGACTTCGAAAATACCCATGAAATTCTTAGGGGACTCAAAGCCTTCATGGGGTAGCCACTACATGGTCAAGATACTCTTTTTGTCGATATCTGTAAGATGTCCACGTTTGTTACAAGCCAATGTCATAATTTTTTCTTACGACAGCATTCATGCTGTTACAATCTGCAGTATGGGTGCTAGAATGTTTGGAGAGTTGCCTTGTCCTGCTGCAGTACTTGTGTAGTCCACCTCTGCACAGCACTTGATTGAAGATCATCTTGCTGGAGGGTGTCACACATCCTTTTATCAAATTCCATCTTGGTCTCCACTTTCGATCACATCACCAATGCTGTCATAGGTGCTACTGGATGTAGCATAGGCCTCCTCACATTCAGGACTTCCAGATGGAATCACAGCTTCTGGTTCTTGACACACAGATTCAGCTGAAAGAAAGCTGCTTGGACTTTGAAGACCTGCAGCTGATTCTCCAGGCATATCCAGTTGTGCAACTCCTCTCATCAGTACCTTCACTGGATCACAATGACTTAAAAGAAAGGGGGGGATAGTTAGAATGATTTCTGGTCTGTATTAAGAGAAGTGTTGCCAAAAGTGCTTGTAGTAAGCCAATGTATGCTGACACATGATCTACACTGCTTTATAGAATGCCTTTCAGAATGCCTTTCCCTGTTTTTTTCTCTCACTACTCTGTAATATTATACATGTGTTAAGGTAACAGCAACAGGGTAGTGAGTTATAAAACACATAAGTTTCAATTCTGTCCAAGTTATCAGTGCTACATATCTCTGACTGAATTTTTATGCTTCATTCTGGCTGCTTCGTGTTACAATTAAAAATTCATATAATTCTCCCCAGCTGATGTATTTGTATCAGGAATTTTCAGTCACCACTGTCTGCAGCACTGAGATAACACCACAGCATATAAAATGAAGGACACAAACTAAAACTGGGTCAGTCATTGAAAGGCTCTTTCATGTGGTATGTCATTACAAAACATGTAGGTCTATCCTCAGCGCTTCCAGTGCAGCACACCTCTGAATGGTGTCATTTCGACAGTACAATATTTAGTAAAATAAAACACTCTGACTGCTAACTGTAATGAAGTTATTCATAATAACTGTTAGTACAGGAGGATATGGTGCTGCTTTGCTAATAATGATCTGTGCTTGTCTCCTCTAGGCTTTCAAATATTGGCCAAAACAGTGCCTAAATAAAGTATAGCGGGAGAGGACAATGAAAAACTGAGAAACCTTCCAGGATAGCAAAGCCAGTTCTAGCATATCTAAAGATGTTACTGCTCATTCTCAGAAATCTAAAGAAACTGTATTTGCTTCAAAGTCTACTCAGTATGATGAATGCAAACATTTGTGTGGTTACTGAGACATGTTTTAAAGTGTAGAGCAGAGTGCAGGGCTGCAATGCCTTCAACACATTTAGACCAGCTACTGCAGAAGCACAGAGTGAAGATGGAGGTATTTCAATGGGTCTGCGTCAAATACTGGAAGTTGCAGAACATCGAACCACACATAATCAAGGATGAGATGATCAATATTCTAGAACATCGAACATGAAAGTAGACTAAATTAAAAAAAGATAAAAACTCTGCTTGTAAGTTTTTGCAGGGGGGCAAGACCCCCTGCACCCCCCACACCCCCTGCTACTTAACTATACCAACTCAGTGATCACACTACAGTGAAAAGAATGGTAAATTTGCCATTCCGTGCCATTCTCTTCACTGTAGTACGATCTCAGAGTTGGTATATTTTAGTAGTGGGGGTGTGGGGGACTTTCCCCCCTGCAAAAACGTGAAATAAGAAGTTTTCACATTTTATTTTATTTATTTTTTTTTTTTTGAGCTCGATATTGTACAACTTCGATCCTCTGGTTCTGAATGATCAGAGGTTCTATGTTCTGCAATTTTTATACTCTGAAGGGGACCCATTTCAATGTATGTCAAACTGAAACATACCTCAAGACTGATTAAACAAGATATGCTTAAGGTGCTTCTCCATGTCCAAATTACCATAGGAGAGTCCCACACTTTTTCCTTGCAAGCTATAGATACAGCTGTTATCACCCAGGAACCTGTAACACATGTTTTAATCTCCTCACCACACAACTCATAACATTAGTATATGTAATCACCACTTGCTTGGAATGTCCTCTTTGCTAAGGCCAAACCATTTTATGGCGAACCTCCTACAATTAAGTGCTAACCTGACAATGTTTCATGCCCCCCAAACCCTGAGGACACTCATGACTAGGCCAAATTGTTAAGACACCCTGTACAACCATGTTAATAGAGGCATAGATACAGCTCTGCATGGCAGGAATAAACACAGAATAAAATAAAAAAGCCATCCTGGTGGTATCCTAGCAGCAACAGGTGGCATAACAGAAATGAAGAAAGTCATGGTAAAAATTGTAGGAAAAAACAAACTTTCAGCTGAAAATGTTACAACTGATTTTGGACAGTAAAGCATGCAGTGCACTGAGCAGAACCTTACCACAATAACAGAATGAAAACCAGCTATAATAGAAAAAAGTCCAGAGGCAGCAGCAGAAGCACATGAAGTACGTACACTGAGGGGCAACTGTTAAGCTGCAAGTTAGACTTTCTTTACGGGAGTTGTACCCAATACCAACAGACTATTTAACTACAAAATATGAAGACTGCAATAACGTCAGAGCTGCCAGTCAGCACCTCTAAATTCAACTCCACTTTTTTAGCAGCTTAAAAGGTTTGTACTGTATAGACAACTAAAGAGTAGATGTGTTGTTGTCCTATCTCGTCTTCATTCTTACCAGAATGGGTTCGGATCCAATCCTCGGATCCGACTCGGCTTTTATATACAAGCTCGAGGTCTTCCACTAGCTCGTGGCTAAACCATATCCCAACATGCACCAGGAAAGCTCCCCAGTTCTTGTTTGCCACTAAACAAGATCAGGTGCTCATTCTACTAGCTCTGGCTAAGTATAACATTTCTGCTAGTCTCTGTTTGCATAAAAGTTGCTTATTCTGATTGTTAATTGTTTAAAATTAATCATTTTTGGTATTGCTTAGTGTATTTCCACCTTTTGTGTTTTTTTCTGCTGTTGGCCATCATCTTCGATTTGGCCTTTTTTTCCCTATCCGGCTCCTTTTTTAAAAGTTTATTTAGCCCATTTAAGTTACAGGGCTCTCTCTCTCTGGTTATTGTTTCCCTTCTGCTTGTTATTTCTATTCAAATAGTCAGTTTGTTTGAGTTAGAGAACTGCTATCCCATTAGCCAGTTTAAGTTAGAGGGCTTTCTCCTTTCCCTATCCCTTTCCATCTCCCGGGCATAGGTTCATAGGTAGGTACTATGCTATCGGCCCTAGGGCCCATACAAGCCTAGCCAAAAAATGTACCCTGGCTTTCGCCACCCAAGACAATTATTTTCCTGTGCCCCTGTCGAGCAGAGCCACAGAAGTGATCCTCGGGGTGAATTTCCCATTTCCCATCCAATCATCAAGATTTTTCTTGAAGAGTGCTAATGAGGAGCTCTGTTTGACATAGATACATAGTCTGTTCCAGAGTATGGGAAGTCTCTGGGACAGGAATCTATCCCTCCAGCATGTTCTGTTTATTGTGGTGACAAGGCTAAGGTCCCTAGAGCGTGTAGCTCGGAGGGATTGGGATTTCTTTAAGTGGAGCATGTCCAACAGCTCTGGGTTTGACATAGCTTTGTATGTTAGGCAGAGATCGCCTCTGAGTAGGCGATATGCGATGGAGTAAAGCTGTAGCTTTTTGAGACGGTCTGCATAGGGCATCTGTTTGAGGCCAGTAATCGTCTTTGTGAGGTATTCCTGTGGTCTTTCCAGTTGTTGTAGATGTCTTGTGAGGTACATACCAAAAGGGGCATTGTACTCTATAATGGGTCTAATGAGTGATGAGTAGAGGGGAACAATGACCTCTTTTTTTCTGGATGAGAATCCTTTTGTGATGAGTTGAGCCACGTAGAAGGATTTCCTGACCACTGTGGTGATGTGATTATCAAAGGAGAGACTACTGTCCACCTGTGTCCCAAGGTCTCATCACATTTTCGGCATTAGGTAGACTACCAGCTATGTGGTAGTTCATGGGTACAGAGTTTTTACCAAAGGGGATGACAATACACATTTTGGCATTGAGCTTCAGGCCATGGCTTTGACACCAGGTATCTGTCTCAGTGAGGCCCTTTTGTAGTTTGTCCACATCGTTAGGAGTTTCGATTATGGCTCCTAGTTTGCAGTCATCTGCAAACTTTGTTAGCCAAAGACCTTCTGTGTTGGCCTGCACTTCAGAGAAGTAGATACCAAACAGGAGAGGACCCAGGACTGAGCCCTGTGGTACTCCACTTGTCACTGGTCTGATGTCGGATTTGGAATCCACTACTTTCACAGTGTGGGTTCTGTCCGTGAGCCAGTTGGCAACCCATCTTGTGACATAGGGATTTATACCTAGTTTAGTGAGCTTATCTATAATTCCAGAGTGGGGGATGGTGTCGAAAGCCTTGGCGAGATCTATATAAGCTGTGTGAACCATTTTACCCTCATCTATGGCTTTGTTGACTGCTTCAAAAAAGTCAATCAGGTTTAGGAGACATGATCTACCTTTTACAAATCCAAACTGAGTAGGGTCCAGAGTTTGGAGATTACCAATGTCTTTGTTTATGAGTTCCATGATGATACGTTCCATGGCCTTGCAGACCAGGCTTGTCAGGCTAATGGGGCAGTAGTTCCCGGGGTCCATCGTGGCTCCCCCTTTGTGGAGTGGGATAACTGTCGCGGTGCGCCATTCAGTGTTTTCAAAGCCTGAGGTGAGGCTATGATTGAACATGGTGCTTAGGTAGGGTGCCAGTTCATTCTGTAGTTCATGTAGAACGCAGCCTGGGATATTGTCAGGTCCCATGGATGCTGTGTTCTTGGCTTTGGAGAGTGTGTTTTTTACCTGTGCAGCCATGATTATAGGAACTTTGCATTCTTCTGGTATAGATATGGGCCCTCTAGGGGGTGAGAGGGGGGTAAAGTTAGCACTGAACCTATCTGCTAGGATGTTGGCAATATCAGTTGGTTCTGTATATTTAGTGCTATTATGCTGTAACTCAGAGCAGATCTGAGTGTTCCCATTGAGATTCTTGACATAGCTATAGAATGCTTTGTGGTTGTCTTTAGAGTCAGTGGCAATTTTGTTTTCGTAACTAGCTTTGGAGGATTTTATGAGGGATCTCAGCTTCTTACTGAGGTTGACCAGGGAGTTCCTCCAGTCATGGGATTTTACTCTTTTTTGCAACAGTTTCTTTCTTCTGTTGTAGAGTTTGTTTGTGGCAGAGGACCACCAGATTGGCTTCCTTTTTTGGAGGATAACATCTTGGTTCTATTAGGGATAGCATGATCCATGCACTTGTGTAAGTGCTTATAAAGTGCATTTGTGTAGGATTCGGTAGTCATACCTCTATTGTCCGTCTGCATGGGTGTCATGAAGTTTGCCACTTCTGTCTTAAGAAGTGTGAAGTTGGCTTTTGAGAAGTTTTTTACAATGGTTTCCCTAATTGGGGCTGGGGGTGGGATGTGGATGTCTAGGTTGATAAGCTTGTGGTCGGATCTGACCAACGAGGAATTGACCTCTGGTGTGGAACACCGGTTTCCCGTGTTGGTAATGACCAGGTCTAGGATATTGCTGTCCCTGGTGGGGGTGTGAATAAGTTGATCCAAGGCGTTGGAATTTATGAATTCTAGAAAACGTTGAGCAAAAGAGTTGGTACATGAGTAGTTTTCCCAGTTAATGGTGGGGTAGTTGAAATCGCCCATTATTAGGGTGTTGGCTTGTACCCTAATACTTTCCAGTGTATCAAGAAATGAGGAGTGTGAATCTTGGGGCATGGTGGGGGGTCTGTAGCAAGCTACATTTTGGATTGCGGTCTTGCCCAGAGTTAGTTGCACTTGGATAATCTCGGATGCATTATGCTGTGCAACTAGCCTGGAGGTGTGGATATCCTTAATGAATATGGACACGCCTCCACCTTTAGTGCTTCTTTCTGGGTTAGGTGGCCGAAAGGTGTGGTATGAATTGAAGCCTGGTAATGCAGGGGTGCTCTCTGGAGCTTTGAACCAGGTCTCTGTCACTGCACAGATGTCAATGTTCTCCATTTTAAGGAGTACCTCGAGTGAGTGCATTTTGAGGTTTAGACTTCTAGCATTGAGTAGCATTACACTCAGATTTTGCTTGCTTGTACCTGTTACGGTGGTGAATTTGTCATTTGAACCTTGCCTAAAAAAGGCACTATAGGGGTGGCAAGAGTCTTAGCCAGTATCCGGAATCCTAAGGGCGACAGGTGCAGGCCATCTCTGGCAAAGCATCGTGGACTGTCGATCATGTCGTCCCAGGCAGACAAATACTGGATCCCCTTAGAATGACACCAGATGCTTAGCCAATTGTTGACGTCAGTCATTTTGTCCTTGTACTGTGGTATCATTCTGGGTGATGGCAGGATGCTACTCAGGGTTAGGGTCATACCTGCCTGGGATACAAGATCGGAGATCTCCTCCATGTCTCTTTTCATGTAGTCCAGGGAGGTACATCTCAGGTCATTTACACTAACATGGACAATGACAGTGTCATATTTGTACTTATTGTGGAGTGACCTGAGTGTATGCATTATGTGGCGGATCCTGGCACCTGACAGGCAGCTGACAGTAACTTTCTCCTTGTTTAGTCTAGTGAGTGGAACATCAGTGTGCCTGACTATAGAGTCACCTATGACTAGAGTGTTGGGTACGTTGTTATGCCTTATGGGCTGTGGTTGAGTGGCACACTGCGTTTGTGGGCTATGTGTCATTTGGGTTGTGTTGGGGGGGGTGGAGTTTGCTTGGGTTTATGCTTTTGATGTCCCTGATGCTTGGGCAGGTTTTTATTGAGAGCCTCCGCGAATGTAGGTTTGTGTTTTGTGTTTCTATGTGTGTGTTTTGGTGGTGTAGGTTTTGAGGGACTATGTGTTGAGTGTGGTGTGGTGCAAGTGTTTACCTTCTCCTCTTGACTGTCTAGTCCAGTCTTGGGTGAAGAGAGCTTTGCTTCCAGTTTGGCTATATAAGTGCATCTCTCACAGGTTGTAGTGTTGGGTGGTAGGAGGAGAGGGTTGTCTGTGTACATGAGGCAATTGCTGCATTGCCTCAAGATGCCCAGATTCATCAGGTAGACAGGAGAAATCACTGGGAGCTGACCCTTAGACATGCCTGGATAAGTGCTTATTTATTAAGTACTAAAAACTGCTTTCCACTAGACAAGTGAGGAAAGTTGAGTGCTGTAGTAATTTGCAGCTTATGTAGTGCATACAATGAGTTCTGAACAAGTGCTGAGTTCAAAGAAACAGATTTGAGTGCTGAAACTAGAAAACTGGCTAGATATAAGAAAAAAAAACTAAGTTAGAAGGCTTCCCTCCAACACAGAAGGGCTTGGGGGCTCAGAAGCCTACAGTCTATACCACTTAACAGGAAAGGCAGGAAACAAGCTTAATTTTTTTTTTCTTCTGTTTCCCAGATGCTCTCTTTGTACACAGTAGGAGTGCCTGAAATCAGAATATGATCTCACTGTACTCAGTTGAGTGAGCAAATGAGATGGGCCCAGAAGGAGTATCCAAACACAAATTTACAAGAGGGGAGGGCAGTTTCAAGGCCACTAAGATTAACACCAAAACAAAAACAGGGAGGGTGCGTGGGACTAACTGAAGAGCAGAGTCAAAACTTCCAGTTCAGTTAATATTCCTGCAACACAGTTAAATCAATTTAAATACTGTATTCTTTGAAAAAGTGCAGATAAAGGTACTTAAATTCTCTTATACGTCCAGTTGAATACAGCTAGATCTTAGCCGGCCAAAGCTGAGGTTTTTAAGCAGAAAATATTTCAAACTGTACCACTTAAATAGGCAAGGACAGGAAATCAAAGAATGTGGCTACCCCCACACTTGCAATTACTAACAGATAATAACATTCAGCAAGCACTGACTAAAGAGCAGAGTCAAAACTTCCAGTTCAGTTAATATTCCTGCAACACAGTTAAATCAATTTAAATACTGTATTCCTTGAAAAAAAGTGCAGATAAAGGTACTTAAATTCCCTTATACGTCCAGTTGAATACAGCTAGATCTTAGCCGGCCAAATCTGAGGTTTTTAAGCAGAAAATATTTCAAACTGTACCACTTAAATAGGCAAGGACAGGAAATCAAAGAATGTGGCTACCCCCACAATTGCAATTACTAACAGATAATAAAATTCAGCAAGCACTGACTAAATAGCAGAGTCAAAACTTCCAGTTCAGTTAATATTCCTGCAACACAGTTAAATCAATTTAAATACTGTATTCTTTGAATAAAAGTGCAGATAAAGGTACTTAAATTCTCTTATACGTCCAGTTGAATACAGCCAGATCTTAGCCGGCCAAAGCTGAGGTTTTTAAGCAGAAAATATTTCAAACTGTACCACTTAAATAGGCAAGGACAGGAAATCAAAAAATGTGGCTACCCCCACACTTGCAATTACTAACAGATAATAAAATTCAGCAAGTTCTGACTAAATAGCAGTGTCAAATCTTCCAGTTCAGTTAATATTCCTGCAACACAGTTAAATCAATTTAAATACTGTATTCTTTGAAAAAAAGTGCAGATAAAGGTACTTAAATTCTCTTATACGTCCAGTTGAATGCAGCTAGATCTTAGCCGGCCAAAGCTGAGGTTTTGAAGTTACAGGATTTTGCCCTCCCTTCAGTTTAAAAAAAAAATATGAGTCTACCTCACTTGACCTAAATTTCATTTGAGTGACACCCAACTGACCTAAATTTCATTTGACCTAAAACTCATTTGACTGACTCCCATTTCTCCAACATGTAAGACACAGACTTGTTGTGGGTTTTTCATCACCTGTGACTTGTTTGTGATAAACATAATTGCTGTAACTTATAGTGCTGACTGTTAGAATTCCGATAGTCATTGAGAAAGTAGTGTTGTACTGTTTCTAAATGTGGGTTTTTCTATTTACATTTTTATGGGAAGTACCTGAAGTAATTTGGTGAATGTTTTGTACATTCCCAGTAGTAGTGGCAGCGTGTAGAGTACTGCTAAGGCAAGTTAAAGGTATATGCCCTTTTCCCCACTGTAATGCAATCCTGGAGTTAGTATATGTAATTAGGGAGGTGGGGGGGTGTAGCCCTCCAAACTAGTTTGATTGTATACACTGTCTTGTTTCTGTTAAGAGGGTTAGTAAGTAGTTTTTAAGTTCTTGAAAGGGTTAATTATTGGTGTACCAAGTGTGCTTGTCTATGTTTTAAGATTTAGTATGTTGAAATTCAGCATTGTAAGCTGTCGGTGAAATGGGAGTCAGTCAGATGAGTTTTAGGTCAAATGAAATTTAGGTCAATTGGGTGTCTGTCAAATGGTTGTCAGTCAAATGAAATTTAGGTCAAGTGAAGTAGACCCATATATATATATATATATATATATATATATATATATATATATAGATATATATATAAAAAAAAATATATATATATATAACTAGCTCTGTCCTTCTGTTACAATGTTTTCTAAGGAGTCGAAACTGTCAAGTTTAAAAAAATGCGAGAAATGTGGACAAAAAAATGTCGTTGGCTGATAGACACACAATTTGTGTCTGTTGTCTTGGAGCCATCCATCTCCAGGAGTCTTGCACTATCTGTCATTCCTTTAGCCACAGAGGAGAGGAAAAACAAATTAATATTGAAAGGACTGTTAAAAAAAACCCTTCTCAGAGGCAATACAAGAAGGTCTGGACTTACGCAAGTCTGACAAATCTCCTTCTGCAAAACCTGATAAATCTGAGAAGAGAGCTTCTTCTTCCAGTGCTCCATCGGAGACATCAAAAAAGATGGCAAAAACTTCGACACCGGATCTGAATTCTATGGGATCCGACAGACCTACAGCCCAGGCACCATCTGTCTTGGTGCCAGTGGAATTTGAGATAAGGAGCTGGTCCCCAGTTTTGGAGCCGATCTCTCTTACCCTAACGTCACCCATTTTCCAGCCTACCAAGTCTCCAGCCCCCTCAACTCGGTCTTCCAGGAGCTTATCCTACAATGACATGGATAAAGTTGTACAGAGGCTATTAAGGACACCAGAGCTGGCCAAATTGTTATCGGATCCAACCCCGAGGGCTTTGGATTTTGACCACATCCTCCTGTT
This sequence comes from Protopterus annectens, assembly GCF_019279795.1. Taxonomy (NCBI): domain Eukaryota; kingdom Metazoa; phylum Chordata; order Ceratodontiformes; family Protopteridae; genus Protopterus; species Protopterus annectens. The sequence continues at coordinate 720,758,929 of NC_056737.1, forward strand.
CTGCACCGATTCCTCTTCTGATTGTCTTCGGACTTTGGAGCCAGTATGTCTGGAGCTGATAATAGTGGAACCTTTAGATCTGAGACCTATTTCAGGATCTTCGGATCTTCCAACCATTGCTCCGACGTCCTTGGCTCCACTGGAATTCAAGAAGTCTAGGGGCCAACACACTTCTGTCTGGTCCGAGGAGGCGAGTCGCATCCAACAGTTGTCAGATCTGGCTTTGTCTCTCTGGGCATCATCTCTGGTGTGCTCGGCTCCTACATCGGCCTTGGGCCAATCGACCTTGATTCTGGGGATTCCCTCAATCTCTTTGGATCCAAGGACTTCCTCGGATCAGGGGTGGGGAGCTTTTGAGTTGATTAGGAGTGTACTGTCTCCACAGGCATTTCTGCTATCATCTTTGGCATTCTTCCCTCCAAAGCACTGGTGTCTGTCTCTATGTCCTCAGTTCCACAGGGTTGCAGAGATGCTAGACCTCAGGATGCCCCACAGGGCACCCCCCCCCACTCTACCAAAGCCTCCCTGGAGTACCCGTCTGAGGAGGTTTCTCGGAAGAGACTGTGCAAGAGGAAGCACTTAGACTCTCCAGAGGAGTCCATCACCTCCAATACAGACCTCAATGAAGCTGAAGGGTCGCTACGGTCGCCTCCTGAGACATCCTAGAAATACTTAAGCAGAGAGGCAGTTGGAAGTCCACTAATCCTTCGGCAGAGGAATACGTATACCTGAAGGCCTTTGCATCTCACCCTTCCACCTCGTGGGTGCCTCCACCTTTCGACGAGCTTATGGACCTAGTTTCTCAGAAGGTGTGGGAGTCTTCAGATTCAGTAGAACCTGTTCCTAGGAGGCCAAATAAGGTTATCACATCCCCAGCAGACAAACCTTTTCTAACTAAAAGAGTCCCATTCGATGGCATGGTGGTGGTGGCAGCAACCAAGAAGGAAGTCTCAAAGACATCTTTTTCTGTTCATCCACTGAACAAGGAGTCTCGTACAGTGGACATATATGGAAAGTGCATTTTTTCTTCAGTGACTTCTGCCCTCAGATCACAGAATTACCTAACCCATTTTATTAAATTGCAGAGAGACCTCCTGAAGGAGTTAGGAGATGCTCTCCAAGGTTCAGTAGCTGAAGGGGTTTCCAATAAAGTTTTTTCACAGCTCTCTACCTTAAAGTCAGTTGTCAGTTTCTCCATGAGACTGATCTTTTCTGCAGCAGATGGAGCGAGTAGAGCACCGGGTTCAGGAATTTCCCTCAGGAGACATTCTTGGATGCGCTTGTGTGATTTCACAGAACCCTTTAAATCTTCCTTTCTCAATGCCCCATTCGATGGCTCATCTCTGTTTGGGTCCAAAATCAAAGACACACTCACCAGGTGAGAGCAAGAAGGAAAGACTCAGTCTGCCACAGGAGTCCGTTTTTCCCTACCTACCAGACCATATCCCAAAGGTCAGAAGGGAAGTGAAAAAATGTGGTTTTGAAAATCTCAGAAAGCTTTCCATGACATATGTGGTGAACCTTCTCCCAGGGGCAGAGAGGGAAGTGGTAATGGAAGATGCTGTCCTCATGGCAGAGAGGGTCCGCAGAATCAGGGTGACAGACAATCTTTGTTTGGTAAGCCCTTTCAGTGCTCCTGAAAGGAGGCCCACCTGTCCATCTCTGGAGGCAGTCAGGGACTGCTTATCTTTGTACCCAGAGGCCTGGCAACAAATAAAAGACAAATTGGTACAACGCATCATATCCAGAGGTTATTCCATCCCCTTTTCCTTCCCCTTTCCAAACATGAAAAAGATCCCAGATGTTCTACCTAGTCAAAGGGAACAGGCAACGTTAGAAATTCAAAGTTTGCTAGACAAAAGAGCCATCTAAATAGTCCTCACAGACAAATTAGGATCCAGAACTTAACTCAAGATTTTTTTTAGTTCCAGAGAAAACAGGGAACTGGAGACCAATTCTGGATCTCAGTAGTTTCAGCAAATCAGTAAAAATGTCCAGGTTCCGGATGGTAACACTGCAGTCAATACTCCCTTTTCTGGGACAAGACAATTAGATGTGCTCGATAGACCTCCAGGATGCGTACTACCACATAAAAATGTACAGGCGATCCAGGAGACACCTGCATTTTCGGCTGGAAGCCAGTTACTACCAGTTTCGAGCTCTGCCCTTTGGTCTCACTATAGCCCCCAGAGTATCCACCAAATGTATGGCAGTAGTCATGGCTCACCTGAGACACCTAGGATTCCGGGTGTTTCCATATTTAGACAATAGGCTCCTAACTGCCACCACCGAGCATCTACTATTAAAAGCAAGAGACATTACCTTGCAGCTCTGCTGTCAACTAGGAATTACAATAAACTATGAGAAATCTGCCTTATGGCCTTCTCAGCACGTCATATTTATAGGAACAGAATTAGATTCAAAAAACATGATGGACAGACTTCCTCAAGAAAGAGTTTAAGTCCTACAATGTCAGGTGTTAAGTCTCCTTTCAATGAAGAAAGCGCAAGCAAGAATAGTGCTAAAACTTTTGGGGGCCATGGCAGCAGCAATAACTCTGATCCCATTAGCATGTCTACATATGAGAATTCTACAATGGTTACTGTCCACTCAGTGGTTGATGCAGGAATTGCCGATGTCCCACAAAATAATGATAACAAAAACCTGCAAAAAAGACCTTCACTGGTGGCTTTACTTCACCCATGTGACGCTAGGACGACCATTTGTACTTCCCCAATCATTGCCCACAGTGACCATGGACGCTTCTCAGATTGGAGGGGGGGGGGCATTATCTTTGAAAGACAGTCCAAGGCACCTGGCAGGATCACGAGGCCCATTTACACATCAGTGTCCTAGAGATGAGAGTGGTGCTTCTAGCGTTGCAAGCATTCCAGGACTATCTTCTGCTGGGAACTATAGCAATACAGACAAACAACATGTTAGTTGTATGGTACATAAACAAACAAGGAGGAACCAGATCTTACCCCCTTTGTCGAGAGGCCCAGAGAGTATGGCAGTGGGCAAATTTTTCCCAGCATTTTCTGATAGCAAGGCACATCCCAGGGAAATCCAACATGATAGCGGACAGACTCAGCAGAGCGATTCTGTTGCCTCACAAGTGGTCCCTAAAACAGGAGGTAGCGGAAAACATTTTCCGCAAATGGGGCCAGCCTTGCTGCAACCTTTTTGCAACATCCATGAATGCCAAATGCAGCAACTACTTTGCCCTTATCCCCCCCACCCCTGGGGGAATCACCAAGGGATGCACTTGTTCATGATTGGTCCTCGGGTCTCTTCTATCCCTTTCCTCCCTTTCCACTAATACCCAAAGTTCTTCAGAAAGCCAATCCTTGGGAAGGGACTTGATACTCATTGCCCCATACTGGCCTCATCAAATCTGGTTCTCCTTCCTATGGCCTCATCTTCGGGAGGAGCCTTGGATTCTGGATCCAGCTCCAGACCTTCTGTCAGGAACACTCCATCCTCCCTCCGGACCCTCAAATTGACAGCTTGGCTGCTCCGATTCCAGCCATAGCCAGGTTTCCTAATCTTTCTTCATCAGTGAAACACATTCTAATTTCTTCCCATAAGGCTTCATCAAGCAAGATATATAGATGTAACTGGAAAAGATTCTCCATATGGACATCTCATAATCACATTGATCCCTTTACTGCTCCAGTCAACTCCATTCTAGAATTTCTGGCAAAATTATTCAATGAGGATGCAGCTGCAGCTACTATTAGAGTTCAACTAGCAGCGATTTCTGGTTTTCATATTGGTGAATCTGGCCTCAACGTTATGTCTCATAGGCTGTGCAAGATGTTTCTCAATGGTACTTTAATACTACGACCACCTGTCAGAGACACCCCCCCCCCCCAACACCATGGGACTTAAATTCTTAAATTTCATCCATCTCGTTTACTTTTTTTCCCTTTTGCGCCAGCATCATCTTGTGAACTAAATTTTTTGACATGGAAAACTATCATTTTGATAGCCATTACTTCTACTAAGAGAGTGCCAGAGCTGCAGGTCTTGTCAATAAAGCCCCCTTACTTGCTTTTCCACAGATACCAGGTTTCCTTATGAAACCCCCCCTTCTTTTTGCCAAAAGTATGCTCAGAGTCAAGTTTGAACCAATCTATAGAGCTACCAGTCTTTTACCCAAATTACAAGAATAAGGCAGAATACGTTACATCAGCTGGATGTGCATAGACAATTACGTTTCTACTTACATAGGATAAAGAACTTTAGAAAATCTGTCCAGCTGTTTATCTTTTCAAATTCAAAGAAAGATACTCCAGTCTCTAGAGTAACACTTTCAAAATGGCTTTCAGGTTGCATAATATTCATCTATAAATCTCAAAACAGAGATCTCTCAAATAGAGTTAAACACCAGTCTACAGGAGCCATTGCAACCTCTTCCACCTTTTTGGCTAGCCTTCCACAGTTGATACCATTTGTGCTGCAGCAACATGGGCAAGATCACATAACTTTATCACTCATTACAAAGTCGATTTGGCCTCCAGGAACAGGGCCTCCTTTGGTTCCACAGTTCTGAAGAATATTCTCCCTTGAGCCACCCAAGAAAGATGGTGCTATGGACATTGTCTCATCCTGGTAAGAATGAAGGTGAAATAGGACAACAACACATAAAGAATTTATGTACTCACCATAACTGCCATGTGTGTTGTCCATCTTCACCCTCATTCTTACATCCCACCCTCCTTCCCTCGGCCATTTTTACTCCTGGAAGACTGAGTTGGTACAATTGGATATCATTATTCTCTGGCCTTCTTTATTGCTCTCTGAATTATTAAACTGCTCTTATTTTTTCTTACTGTTATTATTACTGCAAACAAGATCTGGGGAGCTTTCCTAATGCATGCTGGAATAGGGTTTAGCCACGAGCTAGTGAAAGACCTCGAACTTGAATATAAAGGCCAAGTCGGATCCAAAGATCATATTCAAACCCATCCTGGTAAGAATGAAGGCAAAGATGGACAACACACATGTAACATTATGGTGAGTACATAACTTCTTTTTTTTTTATAGTGAGCTGAATCAGATTTTACTTGTACCATAATAAAACCTAGGAAATCATATCCTAATTATCGACTTTACCCCACCTTTTGTTCAGAGGTCAAAATAGACCTGCCTCCCACCACACACAATTCATGCCATTTGGGAAAATGGCCAGAGACTCCTGTAAATGATATGTTAACCACTATTTGATCAGCACACAAACAGAAGGGAAATTAAATTGCATTACAGTCATAAGTTCACCTACCATGGTTAACAATAAAAGAGCTACACAGTGATTTATGACTGGCGTACTTGTAGCAAAGGCACCTGCAGTGTGCACTGCCCTTGTGCTGGTTTGACTTGATTCTGTACGGTTTTATTCAACTTCAGATCATAGTGCTTATGCCCTAAGCACTGTAATCTGAAGTTGAATATAGTGCTTATGTCCTAAACAGTGAACACAAACCAGAGTGAATTACAGCATATAATGCAACAGAAATTAAGAATATGCATTGTTATTATAACTACAGTGCTCTAAGAACCACATGAAACATAACCTAATCAGATAGAGTGCAAAAGAGTGAAACTCTGCAACTAAAACCAGCAAACTGTTAACTGTCTTAGTTTATGATCAATGGTTAATCTGTTACTATTTTTGGGCTGTTGTCCCCATCATGTTTCCCTTTTGCAGACTTCGTATACCTCAGAAAATGCATGCTAACACAGATTCAGTTATCTCAGCACCTTTCTATGTTTATAAGAGTAATATTTAAAATATATTCCTATTATTGAGCCTTTGTTCTGTCACACAGAAGATAAATGTTAACACAGATTCAGCTATTCCAACAACTTTTTCAGTTTATAACAGTGGTATTTACAGTCTGCCCCTATTTTTGGGTCTTTGTCCACACTCACAAAAATGGATGCTAACTCAGATCCAGTTATTCCACCAACCACACACAGAAAATGCAGTCTAACACAGCTCCAGTTTTCCAGCAATTTTCAAAGTTTATAAGAGAAATGTTTAAAAATCTGTCCCTGTCTTTGAACCTTTGTACTCCTGTCATGTTTGACTTTGTCCAGATTTCGTATCCTTCAGAAAATGTATGCCGACACAAAGACAGTCATTTCAGTAATTTTCTAAGTTTGTAAGAGCAATATTTAAAATCTGTCCCTATTATTGGGTCTTTGTTCTTACACACAGCAAATGTATGTTAATACAGATCCATTTATTCCAGCAGTTATTTCAGTTTATAACAGCAGTATTTAAAATCTGCCCCCATTTTGGGGCCTTTGTTCACACATATACAAAAGTGCATGCTACCACAGATCCTGTTGTTCTACCAACCACGTAGAAAATGCATGCTAACACAGATCCCATTATCCCAGCAAATTTCTAAGTTTATAAGAACAATATTTAACAATAAGTCTGTATTACTGGGTCTTTGTTCACACACACACACACACACACACACACACACACACACACACACGCTCATGCATGCTAACACAGATCCAGTTATTCTAGCAACTTTATAAGTTTATGTTTTGTGCTTGGGACTATACCAACTGTATTCGCTTTGCACTCGCTTTGAATAAAGGAGTATTTTTATACATCTTGGTTTTTACCCTTCATTTGGATTTCTAGGGCAAGCAACTTTTTGGTTTTGGCTTCGTTTGAGCTTGCTTACCATCGCTACTTGGTTTTTAAGTTTATAAGAGCAATATTTAAAATATGTTCCTCTTTTTGAGCCTTTGTTCCACTATCATGTTTGGCTTGGTCCAGAATCCAGATTTCATATCCTTCATATTCAGAAAATGCATGCTGATGCAGATCTAGTTATTCCAGCAAGTGCCCAAGTTTAAGAACAATATTTAAAACCTGTCCCAATTTTTGGGCCTTTGTAATCTCTCTCTCTTGCACAGAAAATGCACGCTAACATACATTCAGTTATTCTAGCAAATTCCTAATTTCAGAAGAGTAATATTTAAAATCTGTCCCTGTTTTTCAGCCTTTATCCCAAATCTGGATTTCATACCTTAAAGAGAAAATACATGCTAACATAGATCAAGGTATTCTAGCAGTCCAAGTTTATAAGAGCAATATTTAAAATTGGTCCCTGTTTTTGGGCCTTTGTAATCTGTCTCATACACACACATACAGAAAATACATGCTAACAGATCCAGTTATTCCAGCAGCTTTTTAAGTTTGTAAGTGCAATATTAAAAATCTATTTGTACTTTTGAGACTTTGTAATGTATTTCTCGCTCTGTCTGTCTCTCTTGTGTCTCACACACACACATACCACACATGCATTCTCAATGCATGCTAACATAGCTCTAGATATTCCAGCAACTTTTTAAGTTTATAAGAATATTTAAAATCTGTCCCTACTTTTGGGCCTTTGTAATGTTACCCCCCCCCCACACACACACACACACACACACACTGTCTCTCACATATATGCACACACAAAAATGTATGCTAACATAGATCCAGTTATTGCAAGAATTTTTTTTTACATTTATAAGAGCAATATTTAAAATCTGTCCCTATATTTTTATGTTCTTCACGCGCGCATGCACACACACACACACACACACACACACACACACACACACACACACACACACACACACACACACACAAAATGCACGCTAACATGGATCCAGTTATTATTGCAACTTTTTTAAGTTTATAAGAGCAATATTCGAAATCTGGCCCTATTTTTGGGATCTTTTTTTTTAAACAAGAAACATCTTTATTAAATAATCACATGTGATATAGGCAATCATACATCTATATAAAAACTAAACACACTGACACAACTTCATCTGCAAACACCACACATCCCAAACCTTATTGACATAACTATAGCTGCAAACACTGCACATCACTTATAATCTGTCCAGTCATTGTCAGTCAAACATTACATAGCTCGTTGAAGTTCTGATTTCCCCAAACTTTGCCCCTCCTGTGCATGCATTGTTCCCACAATTCCCATTCCCCCTCCATGCAACCCACGTCTATCCTTCTCCAAAGATCCCAGTTCCGGTTGTCCTGTCTCTGTTACTGTATTCACTACTAAAAATGTTCTGCCTCATAGATAAAGCCGATTATACTAAGTTTAAAATAAATATAAAAGAAAAAGTAAAATCAGCACCACGGCATGCGATACAACAAAGAAATTTTATTGACTTACTGCTGCTGTAATATACACTTAAACAGACCTACTATGGAAGCATTGGGAAATAGCATATACATAAAGTCATTTAGTGCATTATTTTAGTAGTACATTTGGAATCCACTTTGGACCAGTACATTAAAGCACTTTATGTAAGTGCATGTTACTTTAAATCTGCTAAGCACATGAGTTCAGTTATTTAATTAATTGAGATGTGTATTTAAATGCTTTGTTCTCCTTGACTTAACATTTGCCTGAAGAAGCCTAGTTGGCGAATGTTTTTAAACTAGCAGCAATAAGTCAATAAAGTTTCTTTGTTTTATCGTGCACCATGATGCCGATTTTACTTTTTCTTTTACTGTATTCAGTACTTCCAGCAAAGCCTGCGTAGACCCCAACTTCCATTCCCCAGCAATTGCCCTTCTGGCAGCTACAGCAGTTATACCCATAAGGCCCTACCATGTCCAGACAACTCCAATTCTGTACCACTGCTCAAAACAACATTTCCTTAGCCACACCAATCTGCTCACCCAGTATCTCTGACAGAGCAGTCCACAAGGAATCTCCAGTCTGCCAAACCATCACACTCCCATAAAACATGTTCCCAACTACCTCCCTCCTCCCCATCATACCTCCAACACTTGTCATCCTCCTGAGGAAATATTCCTTGAAATCTACCTGAGTTACAAAAACACCCATGCAAACACTTCCAGGCAAAGATCCCAAATCCTCTAGACTCCACCGCACATCTGGGAGAGACACATACATCCCCCCATTGGTTCTTTGTGAACCACCCATCCAATTCCCTCATCCCCTCCTACCTCCTCCGACTGACTCCCACAGTCATCTTGCAGTATGTTAGTCTACCAACTATTCCTTTTTTTAACAGCAGCCTCTGTTCCAGACTCCACCAAAAACTCCACTAGTGTTGGTCTTCTGCTCAGGATTCCCGAATTTCCCTCTCCTTGCCTACACTCTGACATCAACCCTCCACATGGCAGGCAGTCTCCAGCCTGCAGTCTAAATAAATTCCAGGCCTCTTCACATTCTATCACCACTCCCATCACTCACTCCCAACACCTCGGTTCCTTTCCCAGCCCCCTCCAATAAACTCTAGCCCCCTCCTGTCTGTTGTATGTATCCGTAATTGTAATCATTTCCAGTGGCAGAATCTCCCCTCTCCACTCCTGTGCCAGCTGAGTCCCCAGAACACTTCCTGCCATTTCATGAGTTCAGTATTGTGGATGGTTATTGTTATTCTCCTTAAGGATCTGCATCCATAATCCTAGTCTCTTCCCACCTCCTGAGCTTCCCCCCTGCATCACCACCATCCCCATCCACCTTGAACATCAGGTTTCTGCCTGTGCTATGCACAGGAGGCTCAACTATGTAGCCCCGAGACACCCACCCCAAATTGGGCAATCCCAAACCGCCCTGCTCAACCAGAAGAACCAGCCCATCCAACCTCACTCTTGCCATCCCCCCTCCCAGATAAAATCCCCCAGCTCCCCAACAATTGCTGTCCACAACCTCTCCTGCAGGTGACAAAAACATGCCTGACCTGTGTACAGTACCAAAGGGACCAAAAGCATTTTAATTGCCTGTATCTTGCCAGCCACACAAAATTAATTTCAAATGTCTCAGTCCTCGCACCATCGCTTGTCCAGTCTCCTCCTACACATCCCCAGTCACCACATCAGAACCCCCTTCAATCCACACTCCCACATACCCCATTCCATCACATCCCCCAAACATGGATATTGCTGAACCAATTTGTGTGTGGACACATAACCCACAGCTACCGCCTTTGCTTTGCCTTACCAACTTTGCATCTCAAAAAGATTCAAAACTGCCCCAAAATGTTCCACAACACTGAATTTCCCTTTCTGGCCCTGTCAGGCACAAAACAACATCACCTACTAATAGAGCCAGCTTCTCCTGACCACCATACCAATCATATCCTTGAATCTCTGAGTCTCCCACCTTCCTTGCCAGAGGTTCTAAATATAGTGCACATAACAAAGGAGAAAGAGGACACCTCTGCCTGGTTCCTTTGCTCAAACAGAAATCATCAGAGAGGAGCCCACCCACTTCAGTTTTCACCTCTGACCCCCATACATCCTCCCAATCAACCTCACAATTCTATCAAGTAATACAAATGCTTCCACCACCCTGTTCACAAACACCCAGCCCACTCTGTCAAATGCCCTGTCCGCATCAAAACCCACCAACAACAGTGGCACCCTCTCACATTTAGCTTCCCTCTGGACCATCAGTGTTCTGTTAATGTTGTCAAATGTTTGCCTCCCATCCACAAAACCACATCGATCCACATCCACCAACTTCATTATTACCTTTGCCACTCCCCAGTCATCACAGACACAAACACCACACAGCCATGGTTCAGGACTGAAATGGGCCCATATGAAGCTGGATCTGATGGGTCTTTACACTGTTTTGGTATTACAGCTACCACCGCTTTCTTCCAGGATGTTGGTGCTTCTCCTACTCTTATAGTACTGATCTGATGTTGTCCTTTTCATTCTTCCTTACTAATGAGTTTGAATCCGATCCTCAGATCTGATTCGGCCACATACACTAGATTTAGGATCCAACTCTCCTGCTTCTTCTTCTACCCACAATGCTCTATTCCATCCTCATTGCCTCAGATCTTGTTTGCCACCATCATGGTTAGATATAGGTTCCACTCTTGAGCATTGTAAGCAGATTTTCTTCTTATTGTTAATTGTTAAAAGTTAGATACCTTTGCTTAAACTTTGTTTATATTCTGATATCAATCCTTGATAGGGAAGGCAATCTCTAACCTGCAGTCCATATAGATTCTTGCCCTATTCCCATTATATTACATTTCCCTTTCTAGTTATTTGCTCCCCATACCTTGGTTCCTTTGCCAGTTTTCTCCAGTAAATTCCAGCTCCCTTTTGTCTATTGTCTAAATCCCTAATTGCAGTCATTTCTATGGACAGAATCTCATTTCTCGATTCCTGTGTTGGCTTAGTTCTTAGAATACTTCTACTTTATAGATATAATATTCTGTATGATTATGTTATTCTCCTTAAAGGTTTGCATCTAAAATCATGGTCTCTCATTGTTTCTTGAGCTTCCCTTCTGTTTTAAGATCATCCCTTTCCACTTTGAATTATAGTTTTTTGCTTGTGCTATGTATAGGAGCCTTAACTGTGTAGCTTTGAAATACCCCTTCAAATTGGGTAATCCCAGTCCATCCTGTTTAACTGGAAGAATCAGCTTATCCTAATTGACTCTTGCCATCTTCCCCTCCCAGATAAAGTCCTGTATTAATCGCTATCCACAACTTCTCCTCTGTTGATAAAAATACGGCTGACCTATGTATAAGACTAAAAGGACTAAAAACATTTTGACTGCTTGTATCTTACTCTCTGTATCCATATAACAACACTTCCATTTTCTCAGTTTTTGTATTATCTTTTGTTTAGTTTCTTTCCTCATATCCATAGCTGCCAGACCAGAATAATTTTTAATCCACATTCCTAAATATTTCATTTTATCGTGTCCCTATGAATACAGGTATTGCTGAACCAGTTCATGTGTGGATACATAATTCACTGCTATTGCCTTTGTTTTAGCTTGATTAATTTTGTATCCCGAAAATAAATTTTCTCAAAATGTTCCACAGCACTGTAAAGTCTCTTTCTGGTTTTGTCAAGTATAAAATAATATCATCTGCCAATATAGCCAGCTTTCTTGACTTCCATACCGACTATATCCTTGAATTTCTAAGTCCCTTTTTTATTTGCCAGTGGTTCTAAATAGAATACAAATAACAAAGGAGAAAGAGGATACCCCTGCTTGGTTCCTGTGCTCAAGCAGAAATTATCAGAGAGAACCCAACCCACTTTAATTTTTGCCTCTAATCCCTCATATATCCAGCTAATTAACCTTATAATTGTTTTCAGGAAATGCAAATGCTTCCGTTGCCCTACTCATAAAGTCCCAACTTAATCTGTCAAATGCTTTCTCTGCAGCAAGACCCACCAACAACAACAGTATCTTCTTACATCATGCTTACCTCTGGATCATCAGTATTCTGTTAATGTTGCAAATGTTTGCCTCCCTTCCACAAAACCACATTGATCCATATCTGTCAGTTTTGGCATCACTTTTGTCATTTTGTTAGCCATTGTAGACATGAACACTTTATAATCACTGTTTAATATTGAAATGGGCCTGTATGAAGCTGGTTCTAATGGATCTTTACCCTATTTAGGTATTACAGCTACCACTGCATTCTTCCAGGATGTTAGTATTTCTCCTCCTCTTAAAGTACTGTTACCAAAACCTTCCAGATCTTTATCAGTCTTTAACCACCTAGCTTTTAAACTTGCACAGGAATACCATCTATTCCTGGGGACTTTCCTGTGGATTGAGTATACATCACCATTTTTATCTCATCACCTCCTATCCTAGCTGTTAATAATTGAGCCTTATATACCTCTAACCTTGGCATATTTAATTCTTCCATAAATATTTCCACTTGTACCTTTTCTTGATTTCCATATTTTTCTGCATTGTACAGAATTTCATAGAATTTCCAAAATATTTCTAATACTTCTACAGGATCTGTTATCTTCCTTGCCGTAGGCTCCCTAAGCTTGGCGACAACCCTTTCTACTTTCTGTTGCTTGAGTCATTGTGCTAAATTTTTTTGTGCTCTAGAGTGTTATCCAAAAAAAAAACAGTTGGTTAATAGCAATCTTTCTAAATTCATGCATATTATTGAGGTAATGCCTTATTTTCTGTTTAGCATTCTGCAGTTGCTTCTCTTCTTGTTCTATGAGATTTCCCCTATTCTGCAATATGTTACCATTTCTTAGTCCTTATAGATAATTTTTGTTACTTCTTAACAATATCTCCCTTTCTTTCATTTCCACCGTATTTTTAAACTCCATTTTAATTTTATCCCACTCCCTAGCTATATTTTCAGAACAATTTTCTGTCTTCTCTAATAGCTCTTGAATCATTTCCACTACCCATTCCTTAAATTTTTCTCTTTTCAACAGATAGGTCGGAAAGCAACAGTGTTTCCTTTTTATTTCATTACCCTATGTTTTTGTTTTAGTTATTATTGGTGCATGATCTGAAATAAGGGCGGCCACGGTGGTGCAGTGGTTAGCATTGCTGCCTCACAGCAAGAGGTTCTCCGGTTCGATCCTCGGCTGGGGTGCCTTCTATGCGGAGTCTGCATGTCCTCCCTGTGGTCGCGTGGGTTTCCTCCGGGTGCTCCGGTTTCCTCCCACATCCCAAAGACATGCTGCAGGTGGATTGGACACTCTAAATTGGCCCTAGGTGTGCGTGTGAGTGTGCCTTCTGTGGAAGGTTGGGCGCCGGGCTGGCAACTCGACACCGTAAAACTCCACTGCCATTCAATGTGTGGACAAGTGATCCGCTGTGGCGACCCCTAACCGGGAAAAAGCCGAAAGAAGAAGAAGAAGAAGAAGGTGCATGATCTGAAATAGTTATTGGATGCATATAAAGACCTTCAATTAAATGCAGATGTTCCTCTGAAATGTAAATTCTGTCTAGCCTAGACCAGTTTTGGTATCTTGGGAAATATTATGTAAATTCACTTCAAACTGCTAGTGCTGAATTCACATCGTCATGTCTAATATTTTTATAAATTTCTTCAAAAATCTACTTTCCTTTGTTATATTTTCCCTTCTGGCCCCCAAGACACATCTTCACTATTACAAATCAAATTCCAACCTCCACCTATAAGTAATATTCCTTGCTGAAAGCCAATTATTTCAACCAGAATTTTCTTAATATCTGTTATAATCGTTTTAGATGGAATATATATACATGCCAGTATAATCCTCCTCCCTTGTCAGTAGCCCCTTAGTACTACAAATCTACCATTATTATCTTTTTAACCTCTTCCATCACTATTGGAGCTCCTCTTGCAATTAATATAAGTACTCCTGTTTATCCCAGGTGTTCCACTGAATAACCATCCTGAAAACCTTTCTTTATCAAATTCACATGTTCAGTTCTTTCCAACTATGTCTCCTGTAGCATAGCTATTTGCAGACTACGTATTTTAATATAGTTTACTGCTCTTTCTTTTTTGTAGCTGTGAGACCATTGACATTTAAAGATGTTACAGAAAGCATCATTGTATTAAAAAGATATTATTCCCACCTTTTATATATAATAGCTTTTTTAAGAGTCTAGTTTCAGCTTTTGTGTTATATTCATACAATGTTTGAAAAGTTTATCTTTTATAAATTTGTTTCTTGTCATATTCATTTGAGCCTATGTTCCATCTTACAAAGCTTTGTTTTATTGAAAGCCCTCATATAAAAAAAATCGACCCCAATTGTCCCCTAAAACATATTAACTTAATAATAACACACACAACTATGCACATCTTCAAATACTGAAATTTTACCCTCTTAATAGGAACAAATGTTGCATACTGACAGTCACACTCATAGACTTGAGTCAACCTAAAAGAAAGGTTATCCATGCTAAGACGCATGGTGCAGCCTGTGCTTCTACTAAGTGCTGTCTGGTTTTGTCTTATCTTTATAGCTCTCCCAGCTGGGAAAACACTTGACTGCTTTCAGAAAACGTCATCTCCTAGTCATTTCTCTTTATCATATTGTGTCCTGGAGGCATGAGGACCAGATACAGAATTGCAACTAAGTATACATTTATTTGCTAGAAAGAAAACCTTATAATATTAAATATTTGTTTTCATTTACTTGTTTTCTCTTAAAACTTGTTACTAGTTCAAGCTAAGGGCCTTAATCCAGTCATTCCCCTATGCAGAAATTAGCAAAAGCACAATTTTTCTTTTGTCATGCTCTTTTAACCAGGCTTTTCTTCTAATTTTTCTTTTTACATTGCACTTCCTACATTTCCTAAAACTGCACAAGGAGAAAGAGAGAAGAAGGGATGGGAAAAAAGAAAAAAAACAGGAGCACCTGTTTACATTAGTATCCCGATTATACTTAAAATAACTGAGAAAACTTTATTTTATAGCATGCAAAGAAAGTCATACACTATAAAAATAGTACTGTTAAGAAAACAATGTTTTTTTAGAGTTAACTATCTCCCTCCTGTCCCCCTCTCCTAGTCATTTTTCCAAACAGTAATAACACAAAGTAGGACATATGTTTAGAGTCCTCTGCAAGTTTAACAAAGTCAAAAAAGTACAATAGTTCCAGATTTTCTTGTTCTTTCATGTTTCATATATGTAATTATTGCTTTGTAGTCCCACATTTGTCAATTTCCAAGTTACTGGTTTTATTCCTGTTCATTTCCATCTCCCAAATCCTGTCTCGGATTGTGCTTTTTTGCTTCTCTCAAGCATTTTCTGTTGAAACATTGGAAAAGGTTTCACTGGGACAGTCTGTCTGTAGTCTTTGTTACCAGAAGAACAAGAGGTAGAATCTCCTTCTGTTTCACAGCTCACTTTTTGTTGGACAAAGTTTTGTATTTCCTCCTTAGCATGCATTTCATCAAAAATGATTTGTCCCACCAGGGAAGAATATTTTGAAGGTAGCTGGGTAGAGCAGTTTGAATCTCATGCCTTCTTCTCAACATTCCCTGAATAGTGGAATAAATGTACTCCTCTTCTGCCTGGTGTACAGTGAGCACTAATTTTCCACAAATAATCTGCTGTCTCCCACTTTTAGTACTTTGTTTTTCTCCATAGTTTTGTCAGAATCAACTCCTTCTGCTGGTAGGATTGTATCTTTACTATTAAAGGTCTGGGATGTTTTCTCATAGCCATGTTTGGAGCATACACATGATGTGCCCTTTCATTTAATAACTCCTGATATGGAATACCAGTCCAGTTGCTTATTTGTGCTTTCATAAAATTAATACAGTCTGTTCCTTCCAGTTTTCTTGTACAGCATAAAATCTCAGGTTTTCCCTATGTGCTTAGTCTTCTAATTCTATTATTTTTTGAAACATCTCCTCTTGAGTAGTCTCATATTTAGTCAGCTTTTGCAGTTTTATCACCTCATTGAATGTCTGTTTAAAGCTTCTTCCATTTTTTCCAGCCTTTTGTTGTTTGAGTTGATATACTCCATTAGTGTTTTGTTTATTTTAACCAGGTCTGTGTGCAGTTGTCTTATACTTTCCTCTAGGTACTAGTGGTCTACTTCATGATGTCGAAAGCCGACAATATCGAAGCTGATATTGTCGGCACCACAACATCAAAAGCACAGAAAATCGTGCAGGCAAACGGAAATCTCCATAGGAGGAGATTTCCATTTACCTCAATGTAGTGCGGTCTCGAAGTTGGAATATTTAAGTAGGGGGGTGTGGGGGTGCAGGGGTCTTGCCCCCCTGCCTACGATAGTTAGTTTTTATTTTTGCTTTTTTTTTTTTTTAAACATTATTTGATGATGTTAAGTTGTCAATCTCGCCTTCATTCTTGCTGGATGGGTTCGGAGCCGATCCTCGGCTCCGACTCGGCACTTGCTAAGCTCGAGAGCTAATTTTACCAGCTCGAGGCAACCCTATATCCCATGATGCAAAGCGGAGATTACTCAGATCTCGTTTGCCGCTTTGCTAACGAGGTCCCTTCTTTTATCAGCTCTAGGTAAGTGAACTTTTTAGAGACTTTTTGTCTACCCCCTTTAACTTTTTATGTATAAATATTATATTTTATTAATTACCGACTCACTTTAATCCTATTCCTGTCAGTGTTCCTTTCTTTTTTTTAGTAAATATTCCCTTACCCCTAGTTAGGCCTTAGGCCTTCCCCTCCCTAAATTTTTCCTGTCAGCGATTTTTTGTGTGTGACTGTCTGTTATCCCTGTTTAATTTAATTTAATTTGTTGGACTGAGTGTTTTTGTGTGTGAGTGTGTTACTGGTGTTTCATCGACACAGTTATGTCGAAGGACACTAAGGTCTCAGGCTTCAAGAAGTGTGACTCGTGCTGTCAGAAGATGTCTCTGACAGACGGTCACACTTCTTGTGTTTATTGCCTGGGACCTTCGCACCTGCAGGACTCTTGTGCTATCTGTCATGCTTTCAGCCCAAGAGTCCTGCAGGAACGAAAAAATAAGCTCATATTATAGGTTCATAGATTCATAGGTTCATAGGTTGGTACTAGGCTATCAGCCCTAGGGCCTATACAAGCCTAGCCATAACAATTCCCTGGCTATTTCTTCCCACATTATTTACTTTCCTGGACCCCTGTCTAGCAGGGCGACTGACGTGATCCCTGGGGTAAATTTCCTTTCTCCCATCCAATCGTCAAGGTTCCATTTGAAGAGGTGCAAAGAGTCACTCTGCTTGACATGTATGGGCAATCTATTCCAGAGTCTGGGGAGTCTCTGACTAAGTCGGCACCGGGGAAGCCCTCGAAACCTGTTAAGCCTTCGGCTCAGGCTTCCAAGCCGTCGGCTTCAGGTTCTTCCTCACCAGACTCGAGATCGGCTCCGGCCGGAGCCGATCTTTCCATGCCAGTCTCAGTATCGGCTCCATCCGGCACCGATACTGTCAAGTCCAGACACTCAGTGTCGGCTCCGGCTGGAGCCGACGTATCTTCGGCTCCGATGGCTCCATTGATCTCAAAAAAGAGATCTCGATCCCCTTCTGTGGACTCTATTCATTCGGCTCCGAGATCACCCTTGCTCTCGGAGCGGAGCCATCAGAGCCGATCTTCTCGGTCATCCAGGCTATCTGATCACGACCTTGAGAGAGTGGTGAGTAAACTATTAAAGTCTCAGGCATTGGCCCAAATACTCCATAGCCCATCTCAACAGACGGTAGCTATATCACATCCACCGAACATTCCTCCTTCGACTCTCTTACAGAGCTCGGAGCTCCTCAGAACCGGTACCGTTGTGCCTTCGGAGCCGATACCACCCCTTTCGGCTCCGTCGTCCTTGGCTCCGATTTCCTCCTTGAGACCTTCTTTGGAGGGATCCGGGCGTCTAGTCCCTCTCGTCGGCTCCGAGGGGGCGAGTGGCATCGGACCCTTGTCCGACCCCGTTCTCCCTCTCGGAACTTCGGCGTTGGTGAGCTCGGCCCCGACATCTGCCTCGGAGCCTTCCCTCTTAGTGAGGCCTGGGGTTCCTATCTCTTCAGAGCGGGAACTTTCTGGTCTCTCTGACGGGGGAGCCTTCGAGGTGATGAGGAGTGTACTAGCCCCTGGGCTTAGTCAACGGACAGTTCCATCAGCTCCTCCCACTACAGTGCCTGCTGACGTCTCTTCCCACTCTCTTGCTCCCGGACCCAGAGATCCAACGCCTCAGGTTTCCCCATTGGGAATATCTTCCTCTTCCGAGGCTTCTCCTGATCCGGCAGGAGAAACCCCCCCATAAGAGGACATGTAAGAGGAAACATTTAGACTCCCCTGAGTCTACTACATCAGATACTGACTTGGATGAGTCGGAGGGATCCCAAGGTCCTCCTCTGAGGATGTCTCATTTTCAGACATCCTTGAAATCCTTAAACAGAGGGGGAACTGGCCCTCCCTTAATGCCTCCGAGGACGAGTCAGTATAACTGGAGGCGTTCGGATCTCGACCCTCCACCTCCTGGGTGTCTCCGCCTTTCGACCCTCTCATGGAGGTAGTGGCTCGGAAGGCATGGATGGCTCCAGATTCGGTGAAACCTATCCCCAGGAGACCTTCAAAATTTATTACTGCCCCACAAGATAGACAATATTTAACAAAGGGTGTCCCAGTTGATGCCATGGTGGTGGCTGCTGCCACCAAGAAGGAATTAGCTGATCCTTCAGTACCTGTCCATCCTCCTAATAAGGATTCTAGGACTATGGACAGGTACGGTAAGCAGATTTTATCTTCAGCGTCTTTTGCCATGAGATCGCTGAACTACTTATGCCACTTCACTCACCTTCAAAGAGATGTTCTTAAAGAGTTAGGAGAAGTTTTACAGGATCCTTCAGCTGCTGGGTCTCAGGATAAGATTAGCTCACAGCTAGGAATCCTTAACTCCATTGCTAACACCTCCATGCGGCTCATTTCTTATGCAGCCGATAGAGCGAGTAGGGCCGCAGGCACAGGAGTGGGTTTAAGGCGTCAGTCCTGGATGCGGCTTTGTAATTTTGCAGACCCCTTCAAGGCGTCTTTCACAAACTCCCCTTTTGATGGCTTGACCTTGTTCGGTCCTCAAGTGAAAGACACTTTGACTAGATGCGAACAAGATGGCAAGACTCTTTCTGCCATAGGAGTCCGTTTCTCCACCCCTTCTAGACCTTACCCCAAAGGACAGAAGGGAGGGAAAATGTGGTTCCGCAAATCTCAAGGAGTCACACCTGACGCACAAAGTCAGTTTACCCCCAGAGGCAGAGGGGGTAACAATAATAGACGCCGCCCTAGGGGCAGAGGTGGTCCGCAGAATCAGGGTAGCAGAGAGCCTCTTTCTGACAAACCCTTCCAGCATCCCTGAGATGTTGCCCGATTGTCCGCCTACGGAGGCAGTCGGGGGGAAAATTATCGCTGTACCCAATAGCCTGGCTTTCCCTTTCTCAAGACAAATGGGTACAGTCAATTATATCCGAGGGTTACAAAATTCCCTTTATTCAAACCCCAATTCAACAAAAGGGAACCCTTCCAGACGTTCCACCCAGTCTAAGGGAACTAGCAGTACTAGAAATATCAAAACTGCTAGTAAAAAGAGCCATCCAGCCAGTCCCAGCGGACCAAATAGGATCCGGAATCTACTCAAGGTTCTTTTAGTTCCAAAAAAGACAGGGGACTGGAGACCAATATTAGATCTGAGCAAACTCAACAAGTTTGTAAAGAAATCAAGATTCCGGATGGTCACTCTTCAGTCCATTCTGCCCTTTCTGGGCAAGGACAATTGGATGTGCTCGATAGATCTTCAGGATGCGTACTATCACATAAAAATTCACAGACGCTCCAGAAGATTTCTCCACTTTCGGCTGGGGACCAGTCACTTCCAATTCAGAGCCCTGCCCTTTGGACTCACTACACCCCCAGAGTGTTCACCAAATGCATGGCAGTGGTTACGGCTCACCTGAGACGTCAAGGATTCCAGGTGTTTCCATATCTAGATGACTGGCTCCTCACTGCCACCACCAGGCATCAGCTTCTCCAAGCCAGAAATTACACCATTCACACTTGCAGAGGGCTAGGAATTTCTATAAATTTCGAAAAATCTGCCTTGTCGCCTTGTCAATATATTACTTTTATAGGCGCAAAATTGGACACCGTACAACTTTCAGCAAGGTTGACAGACCAAAGGATCTTGGACATTCAGAGACATGTCCAAGTGATTCTATTCAGCAACAAAATTCAGGCCAGATTTGCTCTGAAAGTACTGGGTCTTATGGCGGTCGCCATAACACTTCTTCCCCTTGCCCGCTTTTACATGCGGCTTCTACAATGGATGCTATTCACCCAATGGTCCTTTCAACAACTTCCCATGCGTCACGAGATCATAGTAACTCCAACTTGCAAAAGACATCTGACTTGGTGGATATCGTCCCCTCAAATCCATCAAGGCAGACCATTTGTTCCTCTTGCCCTGGTTGCCACGGTCACATCGGACGCCTCCCTGATCGAGTTGGGGGGGCATTATCAGGGCAGAATGGTCCATGGCACTTGGCAACCTTTCGAATACCATCTGCACATAAATGTTCTGGAGATGAGAGCAGTGCTTTTAATGTTGCAAGCCCTCGACGACTCTCTTCCCCTGGGAACTATTGCAGTCCAAACGGACAATATGTCCGTAGTGTGGTACATAAACAAACAGGGCGGAACCAAGTCCTATCCACTGTGTCGAGAGGCTCTCAGACTTTAGCAATGGGCAATCTCCTCTCACCGGTTTCTGATAGCAACGCACATCCCCGGGAAATCCAACATCATAGCGGACAGATTGAGCAGAGCTATTCTCATGCCTCACGAGTGGTCTCTCAAACAGTCAGTGACGGAAGAGATTTTTCAGAAGTGGGGCCTTCCTTGCTGCGACCTTTTCGCTACACCTCAAAACAGCAAATGCCCAGACTTCTCTCTCTTCCCCCTTCCAGGCCATCCCCCCAGAGACGCTCTAACCCAAGATTGGCCTCGGGGACTTCTTTATGCTTTTCCTCCTTTTCCGCTGATACCTCAGCTAATTCAGAAAGCAACCGCCTTGAGAGCCAAGTTGATTCTCATTGCCCCTTATTGGCCTCGACAGATATGGTTTCCGTTCCTACATCATTACCGCTTGGTACAGCCATGGCATCTGGACCCGGTTCCAGATCTTCTGACCCACCAGTCGGGTCAACTGCACCAATCCATACCTTCCCTCAACCTCACTGCTTGGTTGCTCCACTTCCATCCTTAGACAGGCTTCCTATGATTTCTAATCCTGTACGGGATATCATAGTAGCTTCCCTAAAATACAAAGTAAAAAACCTGTACGCTATGCCAAAGTCCCGATGAGCTTCAAAGCACAAACAACTAAACAACAAGCACATATAACTAAACGCCAATCTGGTTCTCTCCAACTGGGAATCCTCCACAATTCTGAATAACGAAGTATGGAAGGGCTACATAAGTATGTATGCCCGTTTTGTGGACGATATTTTTATTTTATGGAATGGAGATTGCAATTTATTTGACCGCTTTCTTTCTTACATCCACTCCACCACCACATTCTTGAAATTTACTGCCACAACATCCTACACTCATATAGAGTTTTTGGATGTTTGTGTAGATCAGACGCAGGAAGGTTTTATTTCTAGTTTGTATAGGAAAGAGTGTTGGCAAAACACTTTGCTGTCCTACGACAGCATGCACCCCCGACATATTTTTCCAAATATTGTAAAGGGGCAGGTCAGTCGTATATCCAGGGTGAGTGCTATGGATACACAATTTGATGAAGAGTTGGATAAATTAGACAAATGTTTTAAGGATAGAGGCTACAATGAAAGACTGGTACATCGTGCTATTGATGATAGTGTTAAATTAAGACGGACTAGATATAAGCCCTGGTTAAAGAGAACATATGGAGGGGAATCGTCAAATGATAACAATGCATGCGTGCAAATGGGTCCCAAACTGATGTTCACATTTGGTAGCAACATAAAAGACATTAATAGGATTGTACAAAACAATTGGAATATTTTAACCAGTGATATTGGACTAAGGGAGATTGTTGACAATAGTCCTAGATTCCGATATAGGAGAAATAGGAATCTTAAAGATCTATTGTGTAAGGAGAAGATGAGTGGTCAAGGTGGGTCTCTGAAGTTTACTGCAGGAACACTTCCCTGTGGGATATGTAAGGCCTGTAGTTATATCAATAAAGAAACCACATTTATACATCCAGTAACTAAGAAGGTGTTTCATTTAAAAGGGAGGGCCACATGTAGGACCATGAACATAGTGTACTTAGCCGAATGTGTTGAATGTCCTTGTTTCTATGTTGGAATGACCAACAATATGTTTAAGGTTAGAATCTTGCAGCACTTGAGCAGCGTCAGGAATAGTGACCCGAGTAATGCCTTATATAGGCATATCAGTGGTAACCCTACACATAGCTTCAAATTTAGGGCTATTGTTAACATCAAACCAAACAGTAGGGGGGGTGATGTGAAACATCAGATAGCTTTGGCTGAATCAGGATGGATCATAGAGTTTATGGCACACAGGATACCAGGATTAAATGATGTCATTCCAGTTAAACCCACCCTCCAAAATAGGCGGGTTTTTCACTAGATGCTATTGGTTGTCTTATCTTTTAAAAATGTTGTTTGAAGAATGTATCTTTGTCTGATGAAGGGTGTAACCCGAAAGCGCTCACCTGGTGTTTTATCTGTCTATGTTGGATTAAATTTTATCTACATTTTATCAACACAGCAGTGTCCTGTTGCTTTTTATTTGGAGTAGATTCCCTAAAATCTTCTACCAGAAAGATCTACACTAGTAAATGGCGACGTTTCTCTTTCTGGGCAAAAGCTAGGAACATAGACCCCTATACTGCTCCAATTCATTCGGTATTAGACTTCCTAGCTGACATTTTTAATTCAGGATCGTCTTCTTCCACAGTGAAAGTTCAACTGGCAGCCATTTCAAATTTTCATATAGGCTTTTTGGACCACAACATTATGTCACATAAACTTTGCAAGGCATTCCTTCGAGGTATCTTTTTATTGAAACCTCCAATTAGAGACCCCCCACCACAGTGGGATCTAAATTTAATTTTAACATCCTTGATTCTTCCCCTGTTCGAACCTGCAGCTGCCTGTTCTTTGAAATTGCTTTCTTGGAAGACACTTTTTCTAGTTGCCATTACATCTGCCAAGAGAGTATCTGAGCGTCATGCTCTCTGTGTTCGTCCTCCCTATCTAATATTCCACAAAGATAGGGTATCCCTAAGAACTAATCCGTCTTTTTTACCAAAGGTGGCATCTCAGACTAACCTAAATCAGTCCATTGATCTTCCAGTATTTTTCCCGAATTATTCTGATAGAGCTGAACAAAAGTTACATTATCTCGATGTTCACCGTCAGCTCAGATATTATCTGGATAAGACAAAATTTTTTAGGAAATCTGATCAACTTTTTCTATCCTATGCAGAGAACAGGAAAGGCCTTCCAGTTTCTAAGGTAACTTTATCTAGGTGGCTGTCTTCCGTGATCACTTACATTTATCAGCTCAGAGGCAAAGAGTTGGTTTCTAACCCAAAAGCCCATTCTACCAGAGCTCTAGCTACATCTACAGCTTTTCAAGCTAGACTTCCAATAGACACTATTTGTGCAGCAGCCACATGGGCCTCTCCTCATACCTTTGTTTCACATTACAAATTAGATTTGGTCTCCAGAGACAGAGCAAATTTTGGTTCCACCATTCTCAAGAGTCTGTTCCATTGAGCCACCCAGGATAGAGGTGCTAGGGACGTGGTCCCATCCAGCAAGAATGAAGGCGAGATTGACAACTTAACATTTAGAAGTTATGTACCTACCATAACGTTCCATGTTAGTTGTCTTCTCGCCTTCTTTCTTGCGTCCCGCCCTCCTTCCCCCTAGCCTGGTCAGACCGAGAAGATTATACATCTTCTATTAAGAGGTTATTACCTTTTTCTAGCTGTTCAACTCCTAGTGTCACTAGATTATGTGGATCCTTTCTAGAGGGTTATGATGTTATTTAGTATTTCTTATTTTCTTCCTCCTAAGTTGGAAGAAAATACTGCTATTTCTTTAGCTACCAAACGAGATCTGAGTAATCTCCGCCTTGCATCATGGGATATAGGGTTGCCTCGAGCTGGTAAAATTAGCTCTCGAGCTTAGCAAGTGCCGAGTCGGAGCCGAGGATCGGCTCCGAACCCATCCAGCAAGAAAGAAGGCGAGAGAAGACAACTAACATGGAACGTTATGGTAGGTACATAACTTCTAATTTTACTACATTGATCAGTAGAGGTTGACCTTTAGTGATTCAATGTAGTAAGATTTTGATATAGACGCGGTACTAGAAGTCATGTTTGGAGCTTGCACTGCTTTTTGCTGAACAGCTGCAGTACTTTTCCCAGTCAGTGATTTTTACTCACCTCTTGTAGCTGATTTTCTTTCAGGCCCTCTGTATTTCTTTTTTCCTGGCATCCAGGCAGTGCACTTACTAGCTAGTTACTGAAATTTACTGAGTTTCTGTTTTCACACTGGGAGAGCTAGAATTAAGCTGTTAGTCAATGTGCAGCCATCTTGAAAGTCCTCATTTTTTTTCAGTTTGTTGTCAGTGTGTCATACATTGTTCTGTTCTCATTGCTTTCCTTAGCATTTTATTGAATGCACAGTTTCTATTGATTTTTATGAAATTCCATACTTTTATCTTTAATTTCTTCTTCTGGTATTTCCCTCTTGCTGCCAATCCGTACCCTTGTGTAAAAATATGAAAGAGAGAGTACATTTTGCTTCTTTTTTCCTTTTTTATGTTGTATTTTATATAGTAGAGGTATAGAGTTTCTTTTATTTGACTTCTGCTTGTATGCAGCTATTGCAGAATGGATAAGGACTCCAAGAGTGAGGCTCCTGACTTTCACACATACTACCAAATCCACCCAGAAGATACCACTCGAAGACCTTCACAAATATTGTGCCATGTATGTTGGAGGTCTGCCATTTTGACTTGGAGTGTACTTATAACAAACAAATAATGGGAAATTCAGTTCAGAAGAACTCACAAATGTAAACAACATTAAGTGCTTTTGTCCTTATTTTCTCAATGGACTTCTTCAGAACTAATATGTAACATGCACATATGGGTTTAAATAACCCACATATTTATGTCATAGTCATTTAAAGACACTCATACTGGGTACTAACCTAGAAGAAATCTACCTTAAAGAATAAAATTCTAATTACATATGAAATATAGTCCTAATGCATGTGATATAAGTAAACAACACTAAACATCAGATACTAGTTATTAAATTATTTCCTAAAACTTGTCAATTATAAAAAGTGAAATTTAATCAGTATTTCTAAACCCCGAGCATACTACCACCAGTACAATTCATATTAATATTTTTAAGTTGACTACCTAATTATTACATTCATTTAAAACTTCTGTCTGAAAATACAAGTGATAAATATCACCAATTAAAAATGTCGAAAAGTTAAAAACAGAATGAAAAATAAAATATAAAAAATGATAATAAGTAAATGGTGGCATAGCCAAAACATTGGAATTGTGATTTCAGCTGCATATGGAAATAATCTCATTTGATACCAGGGGATTAAAGGCATTCAATGTAAGATACCAAATTAACTCCCTCTACTCTTATTCTCTCAAGATCCACCTCTCATGTCAGTCTCTGCATTTTCTAGAGTAGAAAATAAAAGTTTTTTAAAACTTTGACAAGTTTTTGAATGTGTGTAAAAGGTATTGTTCTCATTTCTATTAGAAATATAGATATGTTCATGAATTCTCATTCAGAATACTCTTTCAGTTTTCTCCACTTAATAACTGGAACAGGCAGAGTATGTAGTTAAATATATCACTCCTTTACTCTGACAGTTCCCTGAGTTTGGCTTTATGACAGTTCTTTCCCCATTGCCCAGACACCATTTATTCCCTGTATAAATAAAACAACATTGGCTACAAAAACACACCATTTGGTTCATTCATCACTCTTTTTGTTCCTATATTCCCCCCTACTAATTTTCAAGATTGATTTAACGTTCTTAACTGTCCTGTGTACAAAATATGGGCTCTTATGTACTACTTCAATAACTAATTCATTTGCCTTAAAAATATTCAAATTTTTTTGTATAATGTCCTTAACTTTCCCAATTCCCATGTTGCATTCCACTACCAGAGCTCTCTCAAAAGGATAATGTTTACCATTAACATTTGGTGCATTGACACTACATTAATGTCTCATTGTAAACCCACCCCCAAAATTGGTGGGAAATCATTAATTTTTTTTTTTTGGGGGGGGGGGGGGTATTTTCTGTCCAACAACATTTTCTTCAATTTTTCACTGTCAACAGCAATAACATTGTCATCCGAAATCATCCGAGACATCTGGATGAATTAACTGACCCCTTCTTTAAGCCACCTCCCTTCATTCCTCCAAGTCTCTCCAGAACACTCCTCAACTCAGCTGGGACAAGATGATGATGACCTTTGTCAAGGCCCTACTTCAATTTGGTGGATTTTCAGCCCTGTGTGTGTCCAAAGTGACTTGAGAAGAAATCATGTTCCCCATTTCTTGTGTTCCCTCCACGGGCCTGGTTCTGGCACTACAAGTATCAGAACTGGTAGGAGAAACTGTGATGATGTCCCAGAACCTTCTGATTTGCCTTCCACAGTGCTGATACCATTGGTGCTGGTGTAGGTGGCAGCACAAATGGTTTTGGCACTGGCCGTCTCTAGGCCAGATTGAATAGGGGGATGTCTTTGCATCAACAGTAGCTCTGACACTTACAGAGTCATTGTTGGTGTTGAGCCTTTCATTCGGTGCCATAGCCCACTTTAGTGTCTAACACACTGAGGTTATCAACTCTGCTGGTTGGTAAATTGACAATTTTTCCAGGTCAGTGTCAGTGCGGTCATTGCTAATAATTTTTGCCCCAGACACCTCAGTGGATAATGTGGCCTTGAGAAGGTCATCAACAATCTATCAGTTAGAACAGGCATCTGCTTCACTGGTTTTACCTTTGTACACTGCCAATGTTAGACTTTCTGGCTGTCATCTGTCTTGCCCTGCTAGGAGTTAAGACTTGAAAGGCCAAGAAAATATGTCCAGTGTAGGTTACCTTTTTCTCAAGTTCAGACAATTGAGCCTTCCAAAAAAGGACATGCAGGAGTAAGCAGTTTGACTCCCCCTTGGAATCTTCTAATCCCAGCACAGAACTCAGGAAACAGGAGGCTTCCCCCAGGTCCCACCAGAGTACCCCAGATTTGGGGACATCTTAGAGATGAGGCGTCAGAGGGTCATGGTCTTTCGATCCCACATCCCTGTTGGAAAAGATCTTACAGGAATCCTATAGGTCTTCACTTCCAATGGCCTGGGTGGTTCTGCCCTTTAAGTTAAGAAGCCTAGCGGGCTCCCTACGTATACTTCACCTTAATCTAAGAAGTATTAATAACAAAGTACACAACTTGCATGCCCTGCTTGCAACCCACTCCCCTGACATCATGTGTCTCTCAGAAACATGGCTCAAACCCAGCACTAAGGATGAGGAAATCATCCCACCTGGGTATAACATCCTCAGAGCCGACAGAACTACTAGAAAGGGTGGTGGAATAGCTGTCATGTTCAAGAACTCCTTGAATATCACTAGGAATCCACTCCAACCTCCAAAAGTTCATAACCAGGAATTGCTTGCTCTAAAGCTATGCCTAAACAACCAAAAAAGTATTAATCTTATAGTCATCTATTTCCCTCCAGGTAACAATGCTGAAAACTTAGAACAAACTCTCAGTTGGCTTTCCACCTTCTATCCCCAAGAAACGATTATTTTAGGAGATGTTAACATCGACTGGTCTCTCCACTCCTCCCAACCAAATCCACTCCCCATTAACTTACATGGATTCTCCCAACTTATTCTTTCCCCCACTAGAGTTGGACATGCCCAACAAAAGGAGAGCATCATAGACTGGATTCTTACTAACAAGGATCCTTCCAACTATACCTCAGGGACCCTCCCCAACGACCTTAGCGACCACCTTATCACCTTTATTATTAAACACAAATGTCCAACTACAAACCCCCCCCTAACCAGACTAGTTAGGAACAGCAAGAATTTTGTCCCAGACCAATTTCTTGCAGACCTCAATGCATGTAACTGGTCCATCCTAAAAACTCTACCCTTAGATCAGAGCGTGTCATACTTTAATGACACCTTCCTCAAAATACTTGACTCTCACGCTCCTAAGCGACTCATTAGAACTAAGGAACGTATCGCACCTTGGCTATCTAAAGACACTAAAACTAAAATTAAACTCAGAGATCAGGCCTGGAACAAATGGAGAACCACAAAAACCCCTCCGGATCGCATTAAGTTTCTACAGCTTAGAAACTCAACCAAAGCAGCCGTTATGTCTGATAAAAAACAATATTTCTGTCACCTCCAAGACAAACATCAAAACAATCCCAAAAAATTCTGGGCCGGTTTCAATCACCTCCTCCATCCAGGCAAATCCACTACCCCCACACCTGAAATACTCATGGATAAGGATCCAAGTGAAATAGCTAACTCTTTTAATTCTTTTTTTACTGAGACCATCCAGTCCCTAGCCAGTCAGCTTACTTCTTCCCCCTTGGCTCCAACCTCAACCAACTACCCCACTCAAACTGCCTTCAACTTACAACCCACCTCCACCTTCTACATTCGTACCCTCCTGAAAAAACTTAAACCAACCACCCTAGCGGCTGACCTAATCCCAGCCAAATACTTACAAATAGCATCTGATGCCATAGCCTACCCTGTATCAATCTTAATTAACCGGTCTATCTCCAAAGCCTCTATTCCCTCAATCTGGAAAATCTCTTATATCATTCCTCTCCACAAAGGAGGGTCCTCCACTGACACAACTAACTATAGACCCATAGCAATACTCTCCCCCCTATCCAAAATTATGGAACGCTGCATTCACAAGCAACTTATTACCCACCTCATACAAAATAATCTCCTGTCCAACACCCAACACGGCTTTCGCCCCCATCATAGCACAACCACGGCTCTCCTCTCCTTTGTTGATTCAATTAACCTCAACCGGAATAACAAATTAATATCCTCTGCGCTTTTTCTAGACCTATCAAAAGCCTTCGATATGGTCAACCACAAACAGCTGCTCCATACACTGGAAACCTTTAATCTTAGCAAAACTACCATAAGTTGGTTTAACGCATACCTCTCCGGTAGAAAACAGGCGGTACAGTGGCAAAACAGGATTTCAGACCTACTTCCCACTAACATCGGTGTTCCCCAAGGATCTATTCTCGGTCCCCTTCTTTTCTCCCTCTTCATTAATGGTCTACACTCTATCCTCCCTAAAGCCACCTGCATTCAATACGCGGATGACTCCACCCTAATCTGCTCAGATGACTCTCTCACCAAACTCCAAGTCACAACCCAAAACTGCTTTTCTATAGTCGAAAAATGGTTCTCAGATTTAAAACTCCTACTTAATCCAACCAAAACCAAATTGCTTCTATTCTACCCCACTCCAGCTACTACATACGGAATGGAACCTCCCTATACCCCCATCTCAACCTTCGCTGTGTCCTCTAATAATGGTACCAAAATCTATCCTGTCACCCACACCAAACTACTTGGGGTGACAATAGACCACAAACTTAGATTTGACATCCATGTTAACCAGACCATTAAATCACTTAACAAGAAACTTGGGTCCATGTACAGAATAAAGAAATTCTTAACCCCTCACACCAAACTAACCATTGCCCGTACCCACCTCCTCTCCACACTCCTCTATGCCTCCCCAATATTCTCCTTTCTTCACAAGAAAGAGCTTAATAAACTATCCACTACCTATAACCACGTAGCCAGATTCATTACCAGTATGCCCTACCGCACCCATCACTGCCTAAATCTAAAAACACTGGGATGGCTAGAATTGCCCAACATCCTCAAACTCAACCAACTTACTGAGGCATTCAAAATTATTAAACATCCTGATAAAACTCCCTCACTGAACAATATACTTACCCCCTACTCCAATCTTACATCCCTTAGGTCATCCAAAAGTATTCAAGTGTTAACCATTAAATCTAATAACTCGGGTGGTGAAGCTCTGTATGCCAATTCCATTGGCAAACCCTGGAATGCCCTCCCAAGCAACCTTAGACTTACACCCACTCTGCACCAATTCAAAATTCAACTCCGAGCTCTATTAAAATCCCAATGGCTATGCCCATGCTCTAATCCAGACTAATAGCTCAGGCCCCCGGCTCAACCTGGCTTACTCAGGCCTCCACCCAGCCCTTAACCGTAAGGGTCCACTATCTAGTCCTGATTATCCATCTTTACTAACTGGTATCACTAATGAATTTTTATACTATTACCTACTGTTTTATTTTGCATATAAATGTTAGCTGTCTCAATTACCCTAAGTTTTGTCACTGTATTTGTTTATGTACCTCTGTTCTTTGGAGCTTTTCTCCCCGGGTCTCCACTGAAAATGGATATGTATCCAGTTGGACCAACCCGGTCAACAAATGTAAAATAAATAAATAAATAAATTGTTGGTACCAAGGCTTGAATGGAGCCAGATTTAGTGTGGACCATATATGTGTAGCCTGATAAAGTGCTGTGGACCCCCACGGATAGGCCACGCTAGATTAAGGGGCCAGTTGTAAACTCTATCATGGTGTCTGCAGCCACGACACGAGAGGCTGTAGAGGTTGCCCAGACTTATCTTTTCCCTGAACAAAGATCTTTTCCCTGT
This sequence comes from Protopterus annectens, assembly GCF_019279795.1. Classification (NCBI taxonomy): domain Eukaryota; kingdom Metazoa; phylum Chordata; order Ceratodontiformes; family Protopteridae; genus Protopterus; species Protopterus annectens. The sequence goes on from NC_056737.1 coordinate 720,790,049, forward strand.
ACTGATAGATTGGTTCAGAATGTTCTATGCTTCCAGCACTTTTTTCATCAGGCCAGTAAATGAATTGGTGCTTGTGGTTTGGTTTCAGAGGAAACTAGCCAATAAGACCTAAGAAACTCTAGAATAATTGCCCACTGGAGATGTTCTCAAGCAGTTAGAGACTCTGGTGACAGCCATAAATTCCATACCATTGCTGTCCATGTGTTTCCTTCATATTGGAGAAGATGGAGCAGTATGTTCTGCAGGTTCAGACATTGCTATGAAGCTCCATACTTGGCAGAGGTTGATTTGCTTTGTGGAACACTTCAAAACTGCCTTTGCAAATGCTTCCTCTGATATAATATATTTATTTGGGCAAAAATATAGGATGCAGCAGTGTGAACATGAGGGCAACATGCTAACAGTTGTTGGTGTCAAATTCTCAGCTCCTCAAAGGTCATTTCAGAGAACGCAAAAGGAAGCTAAAAATATTTAGTTTCAAATATTTCAGTAACCCTAGCAACAACAGCATTTTGACAGAAATTCCCAAGGTAGATGAATCATCTCCAACAGCCGCCACTCTAGAAGCAGGGGTGGAATGCATGACTAAAGGCTCCACAGCACATTCTCAGGGAACAGACAGTTTGAACTCTTAACAGTTACTTGACTGTCCCATTATGGAGGGAGCTGGGGCAATTCTTTCCCTGTACTCACTTGCATGGCAGGCCATCACAGTGGACAGTTGGATCAGGGATATTATATCCTGAAGCTGTACAATGCCATTTTCTAAATTACTCATAAAACTCCCAACTCATCCACCCATAGTTACACCCCATCAAAGAAGGGTGACTCAACAGGAGGTGCAAAGCCTTCTGTTCATAGGAGCCATCCAAGAGGTCCCATCAGACTAGAGAGGATCTGGATTCTACTTAATATTCTTCTTGATGCTCAAAAAAGACACAGGACCTCAGACCGATTCTAGACCTTAGTCATCTTAATCAATACTTAAAGAAAAAATTCACCTGTAATGTCACAGTGCAATTCATCTTACCCTGCTTCCAAAAAAGAGACTGGATATTCTGTTTGGACCTGCAAAGTGCTTACCTCCACATCAAGATAGTCAAAACATCCAGGCAATTCCTGTACTTTCATTAGGAAGACATTTATTTTCAGTTCAGAGCTGTACCCCTTGCTGACATCACAGCCCCCCTAGCTGTTTACCAAGTGCAAGGCTCCATTTGCCATCCATGTACAACTGCTAGCAATAAAAATATTTACTTATTTATACGACTGGCTCATTACTTCCCCACAAAAGAGAAACTAATCTTGCAAAATAATCCTTACTCCAGCTATGCTTATCCTTGAGAATTGCTCTAAATTTGGCAGTGTCAAAGAGAGCCCTCCCAAAATTTCACCGTTGTTGGGTGCCAGTTGCAGATTGTTCAACAACTGTCAGTTTTACCAAAAAGTACCAGTCGTAGTGTAGGTCATGAAAAGTTTGTGCCAGATTCCAAAAATAGATACAGCCACAGTTCTCAAGGTTTTTTCCATGATGGCATCCACAATCCAAACTATTTTACAGGCCAGATTCCACATGAGAATACTTCACTGGACACTCAAAGTGCAGTGGCGTCAGTCTCCAGAACCCATGACAAAGAGTGTAAGGCTCTCAAAGATATGTTTGAAGCACTTGTCATTTGGACACGTCCAGAAAATGTTACTGAACTATGTCCCTTTACTCAGCCCCTATCAGTAGCCACTCTCACCACAGATGCATCTATTGTGAGGTTGGGGGGGGGGGTCATTACCTAAACATGATGTTCCAAGTGGCATGGACAACACCGGAGGCCTGAGTGCACATAAATGTTCTGTAGATGAGAGCAGTCTTCCTAGCACAGCAGGCATTTTAAGACCCCTTCTTCTTCCAAGGAGCAGTATCTGTCCACTCAAAACAATATGGTAATGGTATGGTACATCAGCAAGCAGATCAGAACATGATCCTACTTATTTTGCTGAGAAGCAGTAAGGGTTTATGAATGGGCCATATCTTAATAATGTTTTATGATACAACACTTATCCTCAAGACAATTAACGTTATTGTTGACCAGTTAAACTGCAGATACTGCTCACATACAAATGGTCTCTCAGTTATTCGACTGTTTAGTTATGTTTAGTTATACATCAATGGGAAAATAGGTTCATTTTTAATAATGATAGGTTCAAAAACATTATTTTATATAGACGTTTTGTAGACGACATTCTTTTTATTTTGGAACAATGATTTGGACTCTTTGCATGAGTTTGTCGCCTATATGGAATCTACCACTTCTTTTTTAAAATTTACCTTTGAGCAGTCATGTACTAGTATTAGTTTTTTGGATATTACCATTAATAAAGATGATATGAATAACATCACCACAACCATATACAGAAAGCCTTGCTGGAGGAACGCTATCCTTCATTTTGATAGCATGCATCCTCGCTACATATTTCGTAATGTGGTCAAGGGGCAGATAATTAGAACATCTCGACTATGTGGTAAAGAAGATGATCTACATAATCAGATTGAATTTCTAAAGACTTGTTTTATCAACAGAGGTTATCCCTCTGGCTTAGTTAATGATTTAATATCATCAATATTAGAGACTCCCATAAACACTCAAAGAGGTGGTTGTCTAAGAAATGTAAATGGTAAAGAAGCACACTTAGCATTCAATGTTAAGTATACTAATGATATACATCATGTCACCAATGTTATTGAGAATAACTGGAAAATTCTTCTACTTGATCCCATTATAGCACAGATAGTGGGTAATAAACCCACATTCAGATTTAGTAACAGCTTGAATCTTAAAAGATTATTATGTAATGATAAAATGGATGTCTCCAAATTGGACATTAGAGCGTTATATAAGAAGGGAAACTACCCCTGCACTAAATGTAACATGTGCAGGTTTATATCTAAAAATCAGTCATTTGTAGTACCGGGATTGGCCTTAACATTTACACCGACCTTTTATGCGAAATGTGACTCGAAAAATGTCATTTATCTAGCCACTTGTGAGCTATGTGATGCCTACTACGTAGGGATGACTTCAAGGAGGCTGAGGGACCGCATGTATAATCATGTCTATGATATAAGGAAGGAGAATATCAATAATGCTTTGGCTAAACATTGCCATCAGTTTCCCAAACATCACTTTAAGTATAATAACATGAGAGAAGGAGATACCATTGGGTCCCTCGAGCTTCATGAATTGAAATGGATTTTTAATCTTAGGTCACATGTCGAACCAGGTCTGAACCAATCAGTTAGTATTAGACCAGCTTTGCTAGGGGGTAGATAAACGCAATTTATTTATTTATTTATTTATAATTAATTTTTATTAATTCAAATTATTATTAATAAAAGACAGTACTACATTTACCTTTTCATTATATGTACTATATTGTAATTATTGTTAACTTCACATATTCCACCTATACCAAGTTTATAATTAATTTTACTATTTTATTAATATTTTCATCATTTTTTACAAGATACTTCTTTCTAATATCTAACAGAATGATATGTGTTGTACCTTCGGAGAAGAAGGCAACATCATGATTTTATTTTGGTTTTGTGTTATTACATGCTATATTAGTCTTAGTTATTTTTATGGAGTTTATATTAATTTTATTATAGTGGTGTTAAAACTTATTTAGATAGTTAATTTGTTTTTGTACTTATTTAGAGGCATTATATTCATATATGAAATGTAAAAAGCATCCTTTTTAAAAGCTTAGCACATATTCAGAGCTGTCTTTTTAAACCAATTAATTGACTTGTTTATTTAATGATTTAATTGTTTAATTGTGAGCATTTTAGTATAAAATGGATGTTTTTTTACCAAATTATTGTAACCTGATGAAGCGCGCCATGGTGGTGCGTGAAAGCGCTCGTTTCTATTAAATCTTTTTTATATGCAGTATTGTGGTGGTTCCTTACAGTTTTTTCTACAGTTATTCGACTGTCTTAAAGTTTTTTCGCAGATGTGAAAGCCTATCTGCAGTCTTTTCATTTTACCTTTCAATACCAAATGCAACAGCTTGTTTTCTAGCATTTCTCACCAGGTAGGCACCCCAGGAAATGTGTAGTTTCTTGATTGAACCCTCCAGCTCTTGTTTGCATTTCCCTCAGTTCTGCTCATACCAAGATTTCTGCAGAAAGCCAAAACACGTAAAACCAATGTTGTTCCCAGTCAGATCTTGTTTCCCCTGTTTTGATCTAATTTGATGAAGAAATCTCCCTCTCTGCACCCAAAACTCCTGTCACATCTGTCTAGGTGGCCTGACCAAGGCATACAGTCCCTACAACTAACTGTTTGGTTTCTACATTTCCAGTAATGGCCAAAGACCCTATGCTGCCTCCTTAGATTATGCAACTCCCTGTAGCTCCCCAAAAGCCTTCCACTAGGAGGATTTGTAAAAGTTGTTTATTGTTTGTTTGTCTTTCTGTTTTTTTCCCGGTAAGGGATCGCCACAGAGGAACTCTGGTCCGCTAATGATTGGCAGTAGATTTTTACGAAACACGGAGGTGCCAGCTCGACGCCCAACCTTCAACGAAGGCATGCCCATTTACGCATGCATGTCTTTCGAACGCAACCCAACCGCAGGGAGGACATGCAAACTCTACACAGAAGGCACTCCCAAGCCAAGCCAAGAATCAAACGGGAGAACCTCTTGCTGTGAAGTAACAACGCTACCGCTGTACCACCGCAGGATACCCTCTTCAATGAAAACCAAGCTTTGATTCCTTCTGTCTTATTCTTTCCATCAGAACTGTTCCATTCAGGATCCAGTTATTCTTCTGTTAAAGGTTCTTTTTGTCTAGCATTTGAGTTTTTTTATCTAGCATTTAATTCTTCCTTCAGGTTTTGTATCATGCTCTTTAGCGTCTCGCAATCTATGTAAAGATTTCATAAAAGGAATTTTTCAAAGTAGACTTTCTTTTCATAATCCATCTTCTTCATGGGACTGAAATTTCATGCTAGAGAAACTTAGTTTACCTCCCTTCAAGCCTTCTTACAGAGCTGAACGCAAGTTCTTGTCTTGAAATACCATAATTTTTTGAATGCTATTACATCTGCTAGGTGAATTTTAGAAATGCATTTCCTTTCATCTACATTTCCATATATTGTTTTCCATAGAGACAGGGTTACCCTCCAAACTAGTCCTTCTTTTATTCCCAAGGTTGCAACCCAGTCCAACTCTAATCACTCCATGTTCATAGGAGGTTACTAGGTTAACAACCCTACAGCCTTTACAAGCCTAGTCAAGTTATACCCGAGTTACCCTTAGCCATGTCATACCAGAGTTACCGCAATTAACCATGTGGTTAGATGGGCGTTATTCATAGAGTGAGTCTGTCATCATAAATTACTATCTCTGTCCATGAGAGACATGGATGCCACCCCTGGGGTAATTTTGCAGTCTCCTATCCAATTGTCCAGGTTGTGCTTGAATAATCAGTGAGGAGCTCTGCTTTATATGAATTGGGAGTCTATTCCAGGAGAGCGTCTGTCTCTCCAGCATGTTCTGTTAACGTCACATGCTAGGTTAAGATCCCTACAGCGACTGACTCTTGTCCCATTTGATATGCAGATGTTCAGCATTTCCATTAGGACTGTGTTAAAGACTGCTCTGTAGGCAAGACAGAAGTCACCTCTCAGCAGTCTGTATGATAGAGAGTACAGTGACAGAGCTTTCAGTCTGTCCACATAAGTCAAGGTTTGGAGGCCTTGAATTTTCCTGGTGAGAAATTTCTATGGTCTTTTCAGCTGCTGAAGGTATCTGGTAAGGTACATGCAAAAAGGGGCATTGTACTCTATTAATGGTCTAATGAGGATCGAGTACAGTGGAGTTATAACATCCTTAGATATGTATGCAGTTTCTTTACTTATGAGATGGGCAATGTAGAAGCCTTTCTTTACCTTTGTGGAAACATGGTGATCGAAGCTTAGATTGCTATCAACCTATATTCCCAAGTCTTGCACCACTGGGTTTAAATCTAGAGGAGTGCTGTCAGTACTGTAATTAGCAGGGAATTCCTCTTTGCCAAAGGGGATAATAATGCATTTTTTGTGTTTAATTTTAGTCTGTGCCTGTGACACCAGTCGTTTGTCTGTGTCAGCCTCTTCTTCAATACGTTAACATCATTGGGAGACTCAATGATTGCAACCAGTTTGCAATTATCAGCAAACTTGGTAAGCCACAGGCCATCTACTTTAGCTTGGGCTTCTTAAAAATAAATTCCAAACAGAAGAGGGCCCAGCAGAGATCCTTGCGGAATGTCACTGGTGACTGGTCTGCTGGTAGAGGTGGAGTCCCTGACTTTGACATTATGTGTTCAGTCATTGAGTCATTTATCTACCCATCTAGTGACATAAGGGTTACTCCCCAGCTGGGAGAGTTTCTCAATGATACCAGAGTGGGGGAATGTGTCAAAAGCCTTGGCTAGGTCAAGATAGGCAGTATGCACTGTCTTACCCTCATACAGGGCTCTGGTGACATTTTGAAAGAAGTGTACCAGGTTTAACAAGCATGATCTACCCTTAACGAAGCCAAACTTGGTTGGGTTGAGAGTTTGAAGGGCAGCTATGTCCTTGTTGATTAGGCTCATGATGCTTCTTTCCATGGCCTTGCAAATGAGGCTGATTAGACTTATGGCTCTATAGTTTCCAGGGTCGGTCGATGAGCCCCATTTGTGCAAGGGGATTACTGTTGCTGTTTTCCACTCTGCTGGAACAAAACCAGTTGTCAGGCTGTGGTTAAAGAGAACATAGGATGTTATCTGGTCCCACTGAGGCCGTGTTTTTGGCCTTGGAGAGCGCAGATATGACCTGCTTTCTAGAGATACTAGGCAGTAGAGTAGTGTCAGGAATGTTTTGGGGTATGACAGGTGGGGATAGGGGGGTGAAGTTTGTGCCAAATTTGTCAGCTAGCAGGTTGACAGTTTCCTCAGGTACACTATGAGTGGTACCATCCACTACTAGTTTGGCACATAGCTGGGCATTCTCTTTTAGATTTCTGATGTAGCTAAAGAATGCCTTGTGTTTATCCTTGGCTAGGGATGCTATTTTAGCTACGCAATTTGCTTTAGAGGACATTACAAGATATCTGATTTGCTTATTCAAGTTGTGGAGGGGAATTTTTCCTCTGCTGAGTCAGCAGTTTCCTCTTCCTGTTATATAACCTATTTATAATCCATGTCCACCAGGATGGCTTGTTTTTTTTTGGGAGGAGTTGGTTTTGATCCGGTCTGGTATGGCCAAGTGTGTATAGTTGTTTAGGTGTTTATACAGAGCATTTGTGTACACCTATTCATAGGAGTCATGGTTGACTGTGTTTGCAGACGGTTTGAAACTCATTAAACCATCTCTTAGTAGGCTGTAGTTAGCTTTGGAAATTTTTTTTTAGTTTTATTCCTCTTGTGTGGATGTTAGGTCCAATAATAACTTCTAACGAGACTGATTTATGGACCAACCTTACCAGAGAGGGGTGCATTGACACCCTGCCCGTGTTGGTGAGTACTAAATCAAGGACATCTGAGCACCTTGTAGGGGTGCGTACTATCTATTCCAGGGCATTTGTGTTGACAAAGTCCACAAACCTCTGGGTAGTCATGTTTGTGCTTGTGTATGTCACCCAATCGATGGAAGGGTGGTTGAAGTCTCCGAAGACCAAGGTGTTTGGCTGTATGGTGAGTGTCTCCAGTAAGTCCAGGTAGGCGGCATGTTTCTTTTGATTCATGGTGGGGGACCTATAACTTAGAATGATGTAGTAGGGTATTTTGCCTATAGTTAGTTGGATCTGGAGTACCTCAAGTGAGTTGTACTGTTTAATCAATCTGGAGGTGTACTTAGCTTTAATGAAGATGGAAAGACTGCATGGACATCATTATCTTCCAGGGTGATGAGTGCTTTCAGGGAGTTCAGTAGGCTCCTAGCATTAAACAGCATAACCTTGAGTTTGCCTCAAGTGTATTTTGATATGTTGGAAATTTTGTTGTCTTGATGTTGCTTAAAAAAGGCACTATGGTGAGGCAAGACCCTTTGCCAGTATCTGAAAGCCTAGAGGAGACAGGTGCAGACCATCTCTGACAAAGCAGAGTGGTCTTTTGACTATGTCATCCCAGGCTGGCAGATACTGGTCCCCTCTGGACTGACGCCAATTGTTGAAGTCTGTCATTTTTTTGCCTATGTTGTGGCATCAACCTTGGTGAAGGTAGAATGTTGCTTAGGGCTAAGGTCATATCTGCCTGGGTCACATAATCTGAGAGTTCAGTCATGTCTCTCTTCATATAGTCCAGAGAGGTATGTCTCAAGTGCCGTGTATTGTTGTAAGTTTCTGAGCAGGTGTTAGATTGATAAATAATGCAGTTTGTGGCCTGAGAACGCAGACCAGGTGTCAAGATGATGCAATATGAATACTGGGAAAACCTAAGTGTCAAAATGATGTAATTTGGGAGGGCCTCAGCAGAGCTGTTGGTTAGTGTTTAAAAAACTATTGTTCAGTGAGAGACTGGAAGCATTTTGATCTTGGATATCTAACTCTGCACTGTGCCTAAGCTCACATGTAAGTTTTAGCACTGTAATTTCTTGTAGTAATAGTTAAAGCTAGTAAAAATTAATTAGGTATTTTTCTTTGAAATCAGACATGTACTACTGTATTATTTTAAGTTTCTGTGTGATCTCTGAACTCTTAGATATCTCTGTGGTGTAGTATTTTTGTCTTGTGTTTTAATTATTTATTATTAAATATTTTTAAAACCTTCTACCTGTGGCTGGTTTATATAGAGATAAAGTATGCTTTAGAGTACATTATATATTTAGAGTTTATTGTAATAAGCCCTGAGACTGATTAGTCATACTACCATTGGATTATAATATTGCACAGTAATAATTGGACACCCTTTTAAGGGCCTTTTAGTAGCTGATAATTAATTGGGTGGGGGCAGGAATTACTACCGTATGGTCTGGGTAATAGGGGCACAGCTGGAGAAACTGTGCCAGCTTTTTCCCAGGAAAGTCCGTGTGGTTATATAACCTCTTCTCAACGTGTGTGTGTGTGTGTGTGTGTGTGTGTGTGTGTGTGTGTGTGTGTGTGTGTGTGTGTGTGTGTATCATCTACCTGGGCAGAGACACAAAGCACTGGTTGGACAGAGAGGGTAGTGGAGGTTTTAGCTTACCCAGTTAGGCTGAGACCTGGACCCTATAGCTGTGCCAGTGGGAGTCTTATTGGGGACCTGGTGAACAAAGGAGCAACCAGCCCCAGACTGACTGTGATCTCTGTGTGCACTTAAGGGAAATTGTACTTTACTGTGTGTATTAGTTATCCTTTCCTCTTTTCGGAGACAACCTCCCTGGTGTTAGGGGTGAGGATTGAGGCTCCTTGATTGCTGGGCCAGGGCACGGCCATCACATGTAGTGGCAGTGGTGGGATCGACTTCACACACTAATTGGATTATAGTGGTGTGGGTAGAGCGAATTTCTGTAGCTTATGTACAATGATCTCTAAAAGTGTTTTGTACTCTAAAACAGTCACACAGTGTATAAGAGTTCAGATCACAATTGTTTTATTTCTTTTGTTAGCTTAGTGTTAGTCAGGGTGAGCAGGCAGCATGTCAGCAGAGGAGTATGGAAAGCGGACAAGGAACCAGCTAGTGGAGATGTGCCAGGCTAGGGGGCTGGTGCATGGAAACCTGACTACGGCAGACCTGATTGCAGCTTTGGTTACAGCTGCATCAGAAAACAGCAGCCTGGAGGACAATCAGACTGACAGTGGAGATACAATATCCTCAGAGAATGGACAGCTCAACCTTTCTGCAGTGGACTTAATCCAGCTGGAGCTGAAGAGACTTGAGTTGGAGGCCAGGCGTATGGAACTAGAAGCAGCTGAGAGTATGAGGAGCCTAGAAGCTGAAGAACAGGAACGGCAGAGAAAGCATGAGAGGGAAATGCTGACTCTTCGCCAGACTCATGGAGGTAATGGGGAAGGGAGTAACCGGACCCCAGAAGCACAAAAGGTCAGTAAATTTCTTCCACAGTTTAAAGAGGGGGATCATTTTTATAGCTTCATTCATATGTTTGGGCAGGTATGTAAACAGTATGAAGTTGACCAACGGCTCTGGGTACTGTTCCTGACCCCCTTACTCCATGGTAAAGCTGTAACTTCTTTAGCAAAAATGCATGACACTGACTGTTTTGATTATACTGCTGTAAAAAGACATTTGTTAGAATGTTTTTAGCTAACACCTGAAATGTATAGGAAAATGTTTCATGAGCATAGAAGCAAGACAGATGAAAATGTATGTGAATATGTTGCTGAACTGAGCACTTATTTTCATAGCTGGGTGAGTGGATGTCAGGTCACCACTTTTGAAGGGCTGACAGACCTTTTGGTAAGGGAACAAGCCCTTAGCACTTTGCCTGAGGATATGAGGAGTTGGTTAGCTGATAGATAGTGTGCTACTTCAGAGGAGTTGGGGAAGAAGGGAGACCTATACCTAGCAAGCAGGGCAACCCTGCACAGGAAAGGGACCCCCAGTACTGCTCATGGATCTAAAGGAACCCATGGTGGGCAGTACAGACTGCCCCAACAGAATCCGTCAGTAGCAGGGGAAGTCACTAGTCCAGGTACACGTCCAGGACCTAGGGTGAAATGTTTTGAATGCAACCAGTGGGGCCATGTGGCATACAGGTGTCCATGGAGGCATGGTGGGGAAACAAACGGTGAGAGAGCCAGTAAGTGGGAAAGACAAAATGCCAACAGTGGGTTGTCTTGAGACAACTGAGGTATGGAACTACCATCCTGCAGATGTCCTGAGAGGGAAGGATTTGAATGAGGCAGTACTATGTACTTATGCAGTTACATGCAGTGCGGCTAGGAGACAAGCATGTGGGTCTGGTAGCCTGGGGGAGTCCCAGACAGACTGCATACTTGCAGCCAGGACTGGTGAGGTGGTTACTTCAGGGAGTGAGCTATGCTGTAGCAGTGAGACGGAATGTGAGCCACAACTGCTTGTGGGTACTGATGTTCCCTTGGACAGAGTAACTGCAACGGTAGAGGTGAGTAGTAGTACCCAGGCTGACAGTGAGGCACCGCTGTCAGAGGATGCCAGACTTCCTGTGGAAGGGGCGCTGGGAAGGGTTACAAAGAGAGACTTGAGACAGGCCCAGCTCTCAGACCCTACATCGCAAGGCCTGAGGCAGGTAGCTAGGGAGGCACCTGATTCTCAAGGGAAGGGGGAATCTGTATACTGAGACAAAGGGTTACTATACAGAGAGTGGACCCCTGAGGGCGGGCTAGAAGGTGAGAGAGTACAGCAGTTGGTAGTGCCTAGAGCTTACTGTCTGGCACTGCTAGCCATAGCCCATGATATTCCCTGTGCAGGTCATATGGGCATTAAATGTACAAAGAGGCGTATGATGCAAAACATCTATTGGCCTGGAATTTCCAAAGATGTAACCGGGTACTGCATGACCTGTGAGCAGTGTCAAAAGGTAGACAAGACAGAAGACAAGGTGAGAGCTCCTTTGATGCCTTTGCTTGTGATTGAGGAGCCATTTCAGAGGATACCTATGGATATTGTGGGTCCTCTGAATACCCCAAGTTCCACAGGGAAAAAGTATATCCTAGTGATTGTAGATTATGCTACACGATACCCTGAGGCAGTGGCTTTGCCTCCATTGAGGCCGAGAAGGTGGCAAATGCTTTGCTAGAGATTTTCAGCAAGGTAGGTTTCCCAAAGGAAATACTGTCTGACAGAGGTGCCAATTTGATGTCAAATCTGCTGGCTTGTCTGTGGAAGTCCTGTGGGGTGAAGCACATGAAGACCACCCCCTACCATCCCCAGACTAATGGTCTTGTTGAGAGTTTAAACTCTGCAGTCAAGTCCATGCTATGGGCATTTGCAGATCAGATTAAGAGGGAGTGGGGCAGATATTTGCCCCATCTGTTGTTTGCTTACAGAGAGGTTCCCCAAGAATCCACAGGTTTTTCACCCTTTGAGTTGCTGTATGGGCATAGGGTGAGGGGACCTCTAGATTTAATTTGAGATGAGTGGGAAGGTGAGTGTGAGTCTCAGAAGGAGTCTGTTGTGGCATATGTCCTGAACCTCAGGACAAGGCTCAGGGAACTCATGGGCATGGCCCAGGAGAACCTGGCAGAAGCCCAACAACAGAAAAAGGTGTTGTATGACAGGAATGCTCGAGCTAGATAGTATGCTGTAGGGCAGCAGGTCATGGTTCTCATTCCTGTCAGATACAACAAGCTGCAAGCAGCTTGGGAGGGACCCTACAAGGTGGTAAGAAAGGTAAGTGATGTTAACTACATGGTGGAAGTGCTAGGCAGACGGCAGGGGCACAAATTGTACCATGTTAACATGGTGAAACCTTACCATGATAGGGAGGCCATTGTGCTGAGCATTTGCAGTGGATTGCAGGAGGAGTCTGAGAGAGATCCTGTGACTGATCTCCTCAGTGAGGCTCGGGCTGACACCTTGGTGGAAGGGGTAGCAATGTCCCAGCAGCTATCTCCTACCCAGGTTCGAGAAATCTGAGCAGTGTTGCAGGAGTTTGGGGGCATGTTCACCAGGAAACCAGGGTGCACCCACCTGGTGCAGCACCAGGTGGATACAGGACCCCAATGGCCTATCAGGTAGGCCCCCTATAGGGTGACAGAGAGAGTCAAACAGACTCTGAGGGAAGAGGTACAGGAGACGTTGGAGCTAGGGGTGATTCAGGAGTCCAGCAGTCTCTGGGCCTCCCCAGTGGTACTGGTGCTAAAGAAGGATGGCAGCACCAGGTTTTGTGTGGATTACAGAAAATTAAATTGTCACACAGAGGCAGATCTTACCCAATGCCTAGGACAGATGAGGCCCTAGAGCAGCTGGATGAGGCTAAGTATCTTACAACCATTGATCTTACCAAGAGTTACTGGCAGGTGCCTTTGACACCCAGTGCTAGAGAGACGTCAGCCTTTGTGACTCCTTTTGGCTTGTATGAGTTCACAAAGATGCCCTTTGGGATGAAGAATGCCCCAGCGACTTTCCAGAGACTGGTAGATCATATCTTAGCAGGAGCAGGAGGTTTTGCCCTTGCTTACATGGATGATATTGCTATCTACAGCCATTCCTGGCAAAAGCACCTTCAGCATGTCAGGGAGGTGCTGGGCAGACTACAGAGGGCAGGGTTGACCATTAAGGTGAGCAAATGTCAGGTGGGTACAGCAGAGGTCTCCTAACTAGGACATAGAGCGGGGACTGGTAATATAAGACCAGAACCTGCCAAAGTGGAAGCTATTCAGGCATGGCCTGCACCTGTTACCAAAATGCAGGTGAGGGCATTCTTGGGGAAAGCAGGGTATTACAGAATGTTTGTTCCCAATTATAGTACCATAGCTGCTCCCCTCACAGACCTGACAAGGAAGAACAGGCCAGATAAGGTAGTGTGGACCCAGGCATGTGAGCAGGCATTTCATAAGCTTAAGAAAACTTTAGGAGGACCCCCTGTGTTAGCCAGTCCAGACTAAAGCAAAGACTTTGTTGTGCAGGTGGATGCTTCAAACTATGGGGTGGGGGCTGTACTTAGCCAGATTTCTTCAGAGGGAGAAGAGCACCCAGTGGTTTATCTCAGTCATAGGCTCCAACCAGGGAGGAATGCTATGCAGCGGTAGAAAAGGAATGTCTAGCCATAGTGTGGGCAATACAAAAACTTCAACCTTATCTGTATGGAAGAAAATTCACTGTGATGACAGATCACAACCCTCTAACATGGTTGAACAGAGCCAGTCAGCAAAATGCCAAGTTGCTAAGATGAAGTCTATGGTTACAAGCATATGATATGTCAGTGCAGCACCGCAGTGGGGGTAGGAATGCCAATGAAGTTGGGCTCTCAATACAGGGAATGGGATGAGGTACACCCAGATAGACCTGATGCTCTCAAGCGATGTTTCTCAAGGGGCACTTGAAAAACTTGCTTGAGTTCCTCGGGGGGGGGGGGTGACGATTGGGGAGAGATGGACGAAGGCTGCCAGCCTAGTCAAACAGAATTTGATATATAATTCTGGCATTTGTAAATAAATGTAAAATGCAGGCATGTTTTCTTGAGTGTAAAAGAATACTGTGAAATGTGGAACTGCAAAATATGTGACAACATTGCACTCTACTGGCCCAGTGAAGCATGCTGTTATCCTTTCATGTTAGAATTTGGCTCCAGTGAGTATGGATAAAGGTTTCATGCCCATTGTATTAAGGCTAAAGTTTATGACCAGAATTTACATGTGGAAGGTGCTTTATTGCTCTGGTTTCTGCTAGAGTGTATATGTGAAATGCCTTGTATTGTTGTAAGTTTTTGAGCAGCTGTTAGACTGCTAAATAATGCAGTTTGTGGCCTGAGAACTCAGACCAGGTGTCAAGATGATGCAATATGAATACTGGGAAAACTTAAGTGTCAAAATTATGTAATTTGGGAGGGCCTCAGCAGAGCTGTTGGTTAGTGTTTAAAAACTATTGTTCAGTGAGAGACTGGAAGCATTTTGATCTTGGATATCTAACTCAGCACTGTGCCTAAGCTCACATGTAAGTATTAGCACTGTGATTTCTTGTAGGAATAGGTAAAGCTAGTAAAGATTAATTAGGTATTTTTCTTTGAAATCAGACCTATACTACTGTATTATTTTAAGTTTCTGTGTGATCTCTGAACTCTTAGATATCTCTGTGGTGTAGTAGTTTTGTTTTGTGTTTTAATTATTTATTATTAAATATTTTTAAAACCTTCTACCTGTGGCTGGTTTATGTAGAGATAAAGTATGCTTTCGAGTACATTATATATTTATAGAGTTTATTGTAATAAGCCCTTCCAATAAGCCTTGAGACTGATTAGTTATACTATCATTGGATTATAATATTGCACAGTAATAATTGGACACACTTTTAAGGGCCTTTTAGTAGCTGATAATTAACTGGGTAGTGGCAGGAATTACTACCGTATGGTCTGGGTAATAGGGGCACAGTTGGAAAACCTGTGCCAGCCTTTTCCCAGGAAAGTCTGTGTGGTTGTATAACCTCTTCTCAAGGTATGTGTGTGTGTGTATGTATCAGCTACCTGGGCAGAGACACAAATCGCTGGTTGGACAGAGAGGGTACTGGAGTTTTTAGCTTGCCCAGTTAGGCTGAGACCTGGACCCTATAGCAGTGCCATTGGGGAGTCTTATTGGGGACCTGGTGAGCAAAGGAGCAACCACCCCAGACTGACTGTGATCTCTGTGTGCACTTAAGGGAAATTATACTTTACTTTGTGTATTAGTTATCCTTTCCTCTTCTCTGAGATGACCTCCCTGGTGTTAGTGGTGAGGATTGAGGCTCCTTGATTGCTGGGCCAGGGCACGGCCATCACAGGAGGTCCCTGATTTTTTGGTAGGCTTATAATGAGTGTCTCCGCATATGTGGGTTTATGTGTCGTGACCTTATCTTGTGTAAGAATTGAAGTGTGTGTGCTGACAACCTGTTTGATGCCCAGTTTGTTGTTACGTGAGACGCTTGATTGCAATTTTATACTGTAATTACATCTTTCACATACAGTATTTGTTTGTTTTAGGAGTAAGTGGTTGTTAGTATATATGAGGCAGTTACTAGATTGCCTCAGGATGCCCATGTCAATCAGGCTGACTGGAGAAATGGTGGAAAACTGACTGTCCATTATGGCAAATTTATACCATAAGTGCTGTTAGGGAGTGGGCAAGCTGGACCAGTTTATGCTCTAGTATTATCAAGGGAGCTTATTTTATTGAAGGTTAGGGTTGAAAAACTGTGGCAGCGCTGCTCAGTGCACAGCTGAGTTGTCCGCACTGCAATGGGGAAGCTTACGTTGGTTCTACTGACAGAAGTCTAGGGAAAAATTGTGTTTCCAGTCTTTTGTGCCTATACAGGACACCACTAACCCTAACTATGTTGAAAAACAAGTGCAGAAAGTAATGCAGTCAGAATAGTAAAAAAGCAGAAATAATGCAATTGTCAGACACAATGCAGTTTAAAAAGTGCGATAGAAACATGGGATATACTTATTTTCTTGATTTTTGTCTAGGATGCCTTGGATTAAAGCAGAATCACTCTGGACCTCTGGCAAAAGATGCCAAATACAGAGCAGCTCTGGTTAATGGAGCACAATCCCATGCAAATGTGAGGCTTAATTACAGGCAAAATTAATTAATGGAGCACAAACCCAAGCAAATGCGAGGCTTAAATACAGGCAAAATTAAGCACTTTTAGGCTAATCTGGCAATAGGAAAGTGTACAGTGAACCTTCCTTCAGCAATCCCCATCAAACCCCTGATCATCGAGGACCAGAGGATTGGAGTTCTGCAATATTGAACTCAAAAAAAAAAAAAAAACTAAAATGTGAAAACTTCTTATTTTACATTTTTGCAGAGGGGCAACCCCCTCTGCACCCCCACACCCCCTGCTACTGAAATATACCAACTCCGAAATTGCAGTACAGTGAAGAGAATGGCACGGAATGGGATATTTACCATTCTCTTCAATCTAGTGCGATTTCAGAGTTGGTACATTTAAGTAGCAGGGAGTGATGCGGGGTGAAGGGGGGGCTTTCCCCTGGAAATACTTACAAGCAGAGTTTTTATGTTTTATAATTTAGTCTACTTTCATGTTCCATGTTGTAGAACATCGATCATCTTGTCCTCTATGATGTGCAGTTTGATATTCTGCAACTTCGAGCATTTCGTGTTATCTAGGCTAATGTACAGTTGGAAAATAATGCCATCATAACAGTAAGAAAGCAGAAATAATGCAGTAATCAGACCTGACAGAGTTCTTTTTGAGCTATACCAATAAAGGAGAATACAGATCACATTGTTTTTCTGTACGTATAGAGCTAAAGCAAAGAAAATTTAAAAGGTGACAAAACTATCTTTTTCAAAATGGTTGTCAGATGGTATGCTTTTCTGTTATTTGGCCAGTAAAACATCATTACCATGTAAACCCAGAGCACACTGTATCAAGTCTCAGGCTGCCTCTGCCACCTTCCTCAGGAAATGTTCTACTAGATGATATTTGTGGTGCAACAACTGGATGGTCTTCCTTACATGTCTTTGCTAAACGTTGCAGTTTGAACATTTTTTCCAGGTCTAGAGCTTCCTTTGGATCTTCATTTCTCAAAGGAATTTTAAGAGATTCCCCCCACGGTCTGCTGGGAATTTTGTCCATTAATTTACAGTATACGGACAGGCCAACTAAAATAAATAAGTCATATGTACTTACCAGAATAATAGATTTAGTTGACATTTGTCCATACTTTGTAAGTAAAACACTCACCAACCCCTCTCCAAATTTTCCATTTTGGAGGGACTTGGATGAGCAGCAGAAGCATTCTGCTTAGCTACCCAGTTGCTAAATTTTCATTTCTTTTTGTCTTGGTATAACTCTTAGTTATACATTTTCTCTATACATTAACTATGTTTTATGCTGCCTTTATTCTGGAGAAATTACTTGCACAGCAGATTATAAGTGAGAGAAGGAGTTTGACCTGGTTAAAGACTCAGTGTTGCTATGCAAGAGCCACCTTCAGTGACCAGTCCATTTGTTTATACTGTAAGGACAGAAACTAGCTAAATTCATCATTCTGGTAAATACATAACTTACTTTTACACCAAAAGCAAATGAAAGAGTTGTATTTTTATCATCAAATATTTTATTATTTTGTTATGAGACAAAGGTAGATAAGAGAAAGGTAGGTAAGGAAAATTGCGAAGAGAAAACAACAGTTGAGTGTTCTAATCAAATACTGCGTACTTACAGTGGCAGTACTCTAGTGTAACAGATGGATGCAATGTAATAGGTGATAGCTGTTTAGAAGAAGAGAGCTAAATAATTGATAAAGGAGGTCAGTAGTAAGAAAAGGAAAATGAAATGGAGAGAAGAAAATATACAGAATTGGAGGAGTACTCAGTAGGCTAGGGGAATAGAGGTGAGAAATGAGAGGCTGTAAATATAAGTAGAGAACTGGGATTATATAAAGAGAATATGTAAAAGTTAAACCAAGACCTTCAGTTTTGCTGCTTGTCAGGTGTTGGAACTATGTGCACCACAGGAGCATGTCCATAAAGAGGTTAGGTAATTTTTCTAGTTTTGCAGGAAGAGTTTCAGTTTTCTTTCTGGTCTGATTTGAGGTGGCATTTTATTCCATTGTTTGGCTATTATCACTGAGTAGAGGGCATTTCAGTATCGATTATTAGGGTTTGTATTTATTAATTGATCAGAGTTTGGGTTGAAGGGTAGGTATGGTGTTAAGCAAAGGAATGCAGAAGGTCAGATGGTAGTGGATTTTGCGAAAAGGATGGACATGGCTATGGTGAATACGTATTTTAACAAGAGGGAGGAGCATAGGGTGACATACCAGAGTGGAGGGAGATGCACACAGGCGGATTATATCTTATGTAGAAGGGCCAGTCTGAAGGAGATTGGAGACTGTAAAGTGGTAGCAGGGGAAAGTGTAGTTAGGCAGCATAGGTTGGTGGTTTGTAGGATGACATTGGTGATCAAGAAGAGGAGGAGGAGTGTGAGGGCAGCACCAAGAATCAAATGGTGGAAATTGAAAAAGGGTAATTGTGAGGTGGAGTTCAGGGAAGAGTTACGACAGGCACTGGGTGGCAGTGAAGAGTTACCGAATGGCTGGGTAATTACAGCAGAGCTAGTAAGGGAGATGGCTAGAAAGGTGCTTGGTGTGACATCTGGAAAGAGGAAGGAGGACAAGAAGACCTGGTGGTGGAATGAGAAAGTACAGGAGAGTATACAGAGAAAGAGGTTGGGGAAGAAGAAGTGGGATTGTCAGAGAGATAAAGACAGTAGACAGGAGTATAAGGAGATGAGGTGCATGGCAAAGAGAGAGGTGGCGAAGGTTAAGGTTAAGGCTTATGAAGAGTTGTATGAAAGGTTGGAGACTAAGGAGGGAGAAAAGGACCTGTACCGATTGGCTAGACAGAGGGACCGAGCTAGTAAAGATGTGCAGGAGGTAAGGATGATAAAGTATAATGAGGGAAACGTACTCACACGCGAGGAGAGTGTGTTGAGCAGATGAAAAGAGTACTTTGAGGGGCTGATGAATGAAGGTAATGAGAGGGAGAGAAGGTTGGATGATGTGTGGATAGTGAATCATGAAATGCAGTGGATTAGCAAGGAGGAAGTAAGGATAGCTATGAAGAGGATGAAGAATGGGAAGGCTGTTGGTCCAGATGACATACCTGTGGAAGCATGGAGGTGTTTAGGTGAAATGGCAGTGGAGTTTTTAACTAGATTGTTTAATGAAATCTTGGAAAGTGACAGGATGCCTGAGGAATGGAGAAAAAGTGTTTGAGTACCTGTTTTTAAGAATCAGGGTGATGTGCAGAGCTGTAGTAACTACAGAGGGGTTAAATTGATCAGTCACAGCATGAAGTTATGGGGAAGAGTAGTGGAAGCTAGGTTAAGAAGGAAGGTGATGATTAGTGATCAGCAGTATGGTTTCATGCCAGGAAAGCGCACTACAGATGAGATGTTTGCTCTGAGAGTGTTGATGGAAAAGTACAGAGAAAGTCAGGAGTTGCATTGTGTCTCTGTGGACTTCGAGAAAACATATGACAGGGTGCCTAGAGAGGAGTTGTGGTATTGTATGAGGAAGTTGGGAGTGTCAGAGAAGTATGTAAGAGTGGTACAGGATATGTATGAGGGTAGTGTGACAGCAGTGAGGTCTGCGGTGGGAGTGACGGATGCATTTAAGGTGGAGGTGGGATTACATCAAGGATCAGCTCTGAGCACTTTCTTATTTGCAATGGTGATGGACAGGTTGACAGACGAGATCAGACAGGAGTCCCTGTGGGCTATGATGTTTGCAGATGACAATGTGATCTGTAGTGAGAGTAGGGAACAGGTGGAGGAGACCCTGGAGAGGTGGAGATATGCTCTAGAGAGAAGAGGAATGAAAGTCAGCAGGACTAAGACAGAATATATGTGTGTGAATCAGAGGGAGTATAGAGGAATGGTGAAGATGCAGGGAGTAGAGGTGGCGAAGGTGGATGAGTTTAAATACTTGGGATCAACAGTTCAGAGTAATGGTGAGTGTGGAAGAGAAGTGAAGAAGAGAGTACAGGCAGGATGGAGTGGGTGGAGAAGAGTGTCAGGAGTGATTTGTGACAGACGAGTACCAGTAAGCGTGAAAGGGAAGGTCTACAAGAGGGTAGTGAGACCAGCTATGTTATATGGGTTGGAAACAGTGGCATTGACAAAAAGGCAAGAGTCAGAGCTGGACGTGGCAGAGTTAAAGATGTTAAGATTTGCACTGGGTGTGATGAGGGTCGACAGGATTAGGAATAAGTGTATTAGAGGGTCAGCCCAGGTTGGAAGGTTTGGAGACAAAGCCAGAGAGGCAGGATTATGTTGGTTTGGACATGTGCTGAGGAGAGATGCAGAGTATATTGGGAAAAGATGCTAAGGATGAAGCTGCCACGTAACAGGAAAAGAAGGCCTAAGATAAGGTTTATGGGTGTGGAGAGAGAGGACATGCAGGTTGTTGGTGTGACAGAGCAAGATGCAGAGGACAGGAAGAAATGGAAACAGATGATCTGCTGTGGTGACCCCTAACGGGAGCAGCCGAAAGAAGATGAAGAGAGTTTGGGTTGGTAGGCTGAGTTGGGTTCAATAGACCTGGTGGACAAGGAAAGAAACTTGGGGCAGATGCTATTCAATTGCAAGGAAGTAAAAACAGGAAAAAAATCTTACAGTTTTGTTGCAGCACTTTTCCACATTTCCTTTTAAGACTAAGGACTTTCGTTCTTTAATATTTTTACCATAGAACTTCCTCGGAATCTTTTTACAAATGTTCTCATACCATTTAAATACTCACCAGGCTTTGCGTCAAAGAATACACACAAAAGTTGAATTATTGTTTTTCTTTTTTTTAATCTAGTACAGATATTTTGTTTTCTAATTTTAAACTTGGGTGATGGTCACTGATTGAATTTGGAAGGATTCCTGCTGTATGAGTATGCTTTGTAGGTGCCCCTACCCATTGGTCTTTCAGTTCTTGTTCAGATATTAATTGTGACAGACCAAAGAGATTCTTAGATTGCAATGATGTATTAGGAAAATATTGGAAAGAGAGTTTTGTCCAGTGAGTACTAATATCTGTCATGATTATCACTTCTTGTTTGATGTTTGTTGTTGTCTAGGATACGATGTCTTCCAGAGTGTCTGCATTTTTTGACATTTGGATATTTAGGAGGATGCATGTTGTTACTACATGAATGATATGATATGTGTTACATTTAAGACATAGACAAACATACATTAACAGAAAAGAAAACAAACCATTTTAACATTTTCCATTTAAATACAATATATATCACATATATTTTCTTTACATTTTCTTTACTACTGTCAGTCCAACATTACAAAAAATTGCTGAATGCCTACCTTCCCTTAAACCTGTCCTCCTCCTGAACATTATTATGCATGTATTGTTACCAGTTCCATTTACATTTATGTAATTTGCTGCTTCTCTTTTCTAAAGATGCCTCTTCAAGTTTTTTTATCTCTTTTTTTAATATTCAATACCTCACAGTTGGTGTAGACTTTGATTTCCATTTTCTAGTAATTGCTTTTTGGCAGCCAACAGAATTAAACTTAATAAGGCCTTACTATGTCAGACTCTAGGCAATTCAGATGCTGTAACTCGGCTCAAAAGAATCAATCTGATGTTGTAAATCTTCATTCATTCCTTACTGATAGGACTTCGGTTCCGTCCTCGAAACCGACACGGCCGGTACCAAGCTCGTGCCAGCCAAAAACTCTCAGCTAAGACGTACCCACAATGCCCCTCTCATAGTCTCTCCAGATCTCGTCTGCCACGTTCCTCGTCAGACGTGCCAAGCCTTCTCTCAAGCTAAGTGTAGCTTTTTTTGTGGTTATTTGTAGTTTTATCAACTAATTACCTTCCCTTAGTCAGTTTTTCTGTCTAAGGTTGTTTCTTGTTCCTAAACCCTGTATTTCCTGACTAAAAACCCTACCCACTACCTTAGTAGTTCTTCGTATGCAGTGAGGGTTGTGGACCAGCTTGTGGCAGCTAGAGGATTACCGACCCCGACTAGGTCTTCCCTCTCTCTTGGAATGGAAGCTTTCACTGCATATTCACCTGTCTATCTTCCTCCGACCTCTTCCCAGGTCTCGGAGACTTTGGTACTGATGTCCATCCTGGTGCATTCTGTCTCGGCTCCAACAGCAGAGGCTTCCCTGTCGGCACCGATAACTCTTGGTGCCATGGCTCCTTTGGAACTGGTGCACCCTCGGACAGTGATTGGGCCATCGGCACCATGACAGCTAGTTTGACGCCGATTTTTTCTGTGGTGCCATCTACGGTCACGGCTCTTCCGGCAGCTACTGGTCCTTTTGGAGCTATTCACCTGGAGGCGGGCTCCTCAGGGAGGCGGTTCCGAGGTCATCCTTCTCGTTTACGGGCTTCCATCCCTCTTTGGATGGGCCTGCTTTCCAGGTGATGGAGAGGGTCCTCGCTTCAACAGGCTCGCAGTTGGCACCATTGGCATCGGAATCAGAACCCCCCCCCCTAGCATGCAGCTGTCCCAACCTCCTACTCTGGGATCTCGAGCATGAGAGCCGCAAGACCTTCCCTTGAAGGGAACCCCTTCAGAGTCCTCCTCAGAAGACCTCACTGGGGAGCCACCCCGGAAGAAACTTTGCAAGAGGAAGCATCTTGATTCCCCTGAGGAATTCATCAGCGAACACACCGATTACGATGAGGGAGAAGGGTCCCCACGGTCTCCCCCAGAAGATGTCTCATTTGGAGACATTCTCGAGATTCTCAAGCAGAGGGGAGACTGGAAACCCTCCAACCCTTCTTCAGAGGAATCGGTATTCTTGCAGGCTTTCCATGCTTGACCATCTACTTCCTGGGTGACCCCACCTGCAGATGAGCTCATTAGGCTTATTGTGCAATTGGACAACATAGAACCTGTCCTTCAGAAGCCAGATAAAATTTTGTCCACACCTGAAGATCAACCCAACTGGTCCAAACAGCTGCTAGTAGATTCCATGGTCATGGCGGTGGCCACCAAGAGGGAACTGGCAGAAGATAGTTCCACTGCTCTTCCCCTGAACAGGGAGTCTCGGGCTATGGACAGACTGGCGAAGCAGACCTGGGCTTCAGTGACCTTTGCCATTCGGTCTCTGAATTACCTGGCACACTTTACTTGCCTCCAAAGAGACCTAGTCTCAGAAATGTCTGCCTCTTTGGCAGGGGTACTGCCTGAGGAGGTGCATGATACTGTTGCCTCCCAGCTAGCTACCCTAGAATTCATCTCGAACTCCTCGATGCACTTGATTTCTCACACTACCGAGGGGGCAGGTCGAGCAGCCACATCGGGCATTGTCATGAGATGGCATGCTTGAATACGTTTGTGTGACTTCGCGGACCCTTTCAAATCTTCCTTTGTCAACGCGTCTGTTGACAAATCTTCCCTTTTTGGTCCCAAAGTAAGAGACACACTATCACGTAGTGAAAAAGATGGAAAGACCTTGTGTGCTGTGGGATATGTTTTTCCACTCCTCAGAGATCTTACTCCAGCAATCAGAGGGAAGTAAAATGGTGGTTCAAGAAGTCCCAAGAATCTTTTCGTTACACTTGTAATGAGCAATTCCCCTAGGGCAGAGGGAGCAACTCATCCAGAAGACGTCCCTTTCGGGGCAGAGGGGGTCCGCACAACCAGGGCGCTAGGGATTCCTTCTCTGGCCGACCCTTGCAGTGCAGAGAATAATATCTAGAGGCTATCATATCCCTTTCAGTCTCACTCCCAGGCCCGTAAAATGAATCCCCAATGTCCCATCCGGTCAGAGGGAGGCTACAGCCTTAGAAATCGAAAAGCTGCTAAGAAAAACAATCATCCAACCAGTCCCGCCAGACCAAATAGGATCCGGGTTTTACTCGAGGTTCTTTTTAGTGCCAAAAAAGACAGGGGACTGGAGACCAGTCCTGGATCTCAGCCTACTAAACAAATTCATCAAACCTCAAAATTTCCGGATGATCACGGTGCAGTCCTTTCTCCCCTTTCTAGGGAAGGACAACTGGATGTGCTCTATAGACCTCCAGGATGTGTATTACCACATAAAGATGGACAAACGCTACCGGAGATGTCTTCACTTCTGGCTGGGAGTGAATCACTACCAATTCAGGGTACTGCCCTTACGTCTCTCAACAGCCCCCAGAGTGTTTACCAAATGTATGACAGTTGCAGTAGCTCATCTCCGACTACAATGATTCCAGGTGTTTCCATATCTAGACGATTGGCTCCTCAACACCACGACCAGGAACTTTCTCATTCTCAGTCTCTCTTACACCCAAGGCATTGTTCTTCGCCTAGGTATCATGATCAATATGGAAAAATCAAACATGTATCCAACAAGAACACTGGAATTCATTGAAGCGATCTTCGACACAATGTCCTGTCAAGCTTCCCTTCCTCCTCACAGGCTTTCAAAAATAAGAAGCCAGATTCAAGTCCTCCTTCCACAGACATTTGTACCAGCACACCTTGTACTACAACTATTACGCTCTGTGGCAGCAACCATTACCCTAGTACCACTGGTGAGGTTGCACATGAGGCTATTACAGTGGTTCCTTTCATCACAGTGGTCGATGTCAACCCCCCCACTCGACCACATAATACGGCTTACAAACCTTTGCAAGAAAGAAATGCTATGGTGGATGAGGCCAGAAACAAATCTTTGGTGATGACCATTCTGTCTCCCCCAGCTCAGGGCCACGGTGACCACAGACACTTCATTGTTAGAATGGGGGGTGGGTATTTCCAGGGAAAGATGGTCCAAGGCACCTGGTCCCCATAGAGGCCAATTTGCACATAAATGTCCTGGAATTGAGGGTAGTTCTCTTAGCATTGCAAGAGTTCCACACATCCCTTCCTTCCAGGACCATTGCAATTCAATCGGACAACATGTCAGTCGTCTGGTACATCAAAAAACAAGGCGGAACCAGGTCTTACCCCCTGGGTCGGGAAGCCATGAGAACATATCAGTGGGCGATGGCTTCCAACTGCTTTCTCATAGCAACGCACATTCCCGGGAGTTCCAGTCTTATTGCAGACAATCTGAGCAGGAACATTTTGATGCCTCACGAGTGGTCCCTCAATCCGATAATACAGTCCTTGATTAGACCTGTTTGCTTCACCTTTAAACAACAAATGCAGAAGATACTTTTCCCTGATACCCCCACAGGGGGAGTCACCAAGGGATGCTCTGACGCACGATTGGCTCCCGGGTCTACTGTACGCCTTTTCCCCATTTCCTCTCATCCCAGAATTTCTACAGAAAGCTCAAAGGTTAAGAAGCAAAGTGATACTCATTGCCCCTTATTGGCCCCGTCAAGTCTGCTTCTCTTTCCTATGGCTTCACCTGATTCACAGCCTCTGGATCCTGGATCAATCTCAAGGACTACTGTCTCATCCTCAGGGACTGAATTACCCCAGTCTCCACAGCCTCAAACTCACAGCTTGGTTTCTCCACTTCCAATGATTGCCAGGTTACCTGATATTTCATCCCCTGTTCGCAAGATCATTCTGGCTTCACACAAACCATCCAGCAGAAAAATTTATTTCAGTAAGTGGACTAGGTTCTCTAGATGGGGCCAAAGAACATAACATGGACCCTTTTTCTATGCCTATTCAGAACATTCTACAATATCTCACTACCCTGCTGCACGTAGGAGCTTTAGCATCGACGATTACAGTACATTTAGCAGCTGTTGCAAATTTTTACAATGGGATCGACAATTTATTTATGTTACACTGACTGTGCAAAACCTTCATGAAAAAGAGTATTACATATTAAACCTCCTGTCAAGCCACGTATAGAGCCATGGGACTTGACATTGGTGCTTCATTCATTAACAGTTCCTCCTTTCGAGCCTTCTAACTTCTGTGATATAAATTTTTTGTTTTGGAAGACTCTACTTCTAGTAGCCCTTACCTCATCGAGAAGAGTATCCGAGTTGCAGGCCTTGAGTGTCAAGAGAAGATTCTTGATTTTCCATAGGGAAAGAGTTTCTCTACGTACTAACCCCTCCTTTTTCCCCAAGGTCATTCATGGTTTCTCCATCAACCAATCTGTTGACCTACTGGTTTTCTTTTCCCACCATTCAAATAGAGGGGAGTACCTTCTGCATACCCTCGATGTTCATAGGCAACTTCATGTCTATTTGGACAGAATTAAATCTTTCAGAAAAGCGGATCAGCTTTTTGTGGCTTTTGCAGGATGCAGAATGGGTAAGCCTGTTTTCAAAATGACTTTATCTTCTTGGCTCAGAAACGCCATTACTTTCATCTACCATGAAAACAAAGTGTCCTTGCCTTCCAAAATAAAGGCTCAGTCTACTAGATCGATAGTTACCTCATCGGCCTTTCATTCCAGAGCCTCTGTGGATTATATCTGCGCGGCAGCCACTTGGGCAAGATCTCATACCTTTATCACTCATTACAAATTGGATTTGGCCCCAGGGGAAAGAGTATCTTTTGGTTCTATGGTGCTCAGGAATGTCCTCCCTTAGGGCCACCCAGGACTCAAGTAGCTGGGGACTCAGTCCTATCAGTAAGGAATGAATAAAGATTTACAACATCAAATAAAGAAGTTATGTCTTACTATAATGTTCAATCTGTGTTGTAGATCTTCATTCATTCATTA
The DNA here is from genome assembly GCF_019279795.1 of Protopterus annectens. Lineage (NCBI taxonomy): Eukaryota > Metazoa > Chordata > Ceratodontiformes > Protopteridae > Protopterus > Protopterus annectens. The sequence goes on from NC_056737.1 coordinate 720,816,819, forward strand.
CTTCCCGTCCTCCTTCCCCCTCTCTGGACTCCTGGTGGACATTAGGTTCTCCTTATTAGTTAGGATATTTGCTCAGACAGAGCCTCCTACTATCACTATTATTCTTTCTATACTATAAGGGCAGGCAAACTCGATCTGAAGAGACTATGAGAGGGGCATTGTGGGTAGGACTTAGCTGAGAGTTTTTGGCTGGAGTGAGCTTGATACCGGCCATGTCGGTTCCGAGGACGGAACTGAAGACCTATCAGTAATGAATGAATGAAGATCTACAACACAGATGGAACGTTATGGTAAGACATAACTTCTTTTTTCTTTACATGCAGCCATTTGCTCACCCAATATTTCTGATAGAGTATTCTGTAGGGGATTTTTAAAATCTGCCAACTCATTACACTCCCCAAAAATTTGTTCTCAGTCACCCTGTTCTTCTCCATCACACCTCCAACATGTACTGTCTACCCGAGGAAAATTTCTTTGAAGTCTGCTTGGGTTATAAAAATACCTATGCAAACATTTCCAAGCAAAGATCCTAAATCTTCGGGACTTGATTGCATAATTGGGAGCTATACACGTGTCTTCCGATTATTTTCTTGTAAATTGCTTTTCCTGTTCTCTTCCCAATATTTTCTAACCTCCTCTTGATTGATTCTTATAGTTATCATGCTTTATTTTATATGCCCTACTAATTATTCTTTTTTTAACAGCTGCAACTGTTCTGGAGTCAATTAAAGCCTCTACCAGAGCAGGTCTTTCACTTAAATTCCACTATCCCTTTCTCTTTGCCTGTACTTTGAGATCAAGCCCTGGTGTGGAAGGTAGCCTGCAATCCAAATGTCTTTTTGGCCTCATCAAACTCTGTTACCTTTCCTGCTTGAGTTATTTGTTCTCAATAGCTCAGCCCCTTTGCCAGGTTTCTCCAGTAAATTCCAGCCTCCCTCTTACCTGTTTTCTGTATCCCTACTTGCAGTCATCCCTATTGGCAAAAATCTCCTTTCTCCATTCTCTTATTGGCTTAGTTTTTAGAATACTTTTTTGCTATTTTCTGAGTATAATATTCTGTATGGTTATTGTTATTCTGCTTAAGGATTTGCATCCAAAAGCCCACTCTGTGTGTCTCTCTCTCTCTGTCTGTCAATTTCTTAAACCCCCCCCCATGCTTCATCATCACCCCTTTCTAATTTGAATTATAACCTTCTGCTTGTATGTATATGAGCCTTAACTGTATAGCTCTAAAATATCCCTTAATATCAGGTAAACCTAAACCACAAGGATCATCTTATCCCGCTTAACCCCCTCTCTTTCCCTCACAGATAAATTCCATATACAAGAATGAAGAAACCAAAACATTTTCAGTACTTGAATCTTATTATCCATATCCATAAATAAGAGTTTCCATTTTCTCAGTTTTTGTATTATCTTTTGTTTAGTCTCTTCCCACATATCCTTAGCTGCCATAACAGAAGCCTTTTCAATCCATAATTGTAAGTACTTCCTCGTATCATGTCCCCATAAATATGGGTACTGCTGAATCAATTAGTGCATGGGAACATAATTTACAGCTATAGCTTTTGTTTTCTCTCCATTAATTTTATATCACGAAAAGTGTTGAAACTGTCTGAAAATGTTCTACAACACTGACATGTCTTTTTCTGGATTTATCAGGTACAAAATAATGTCACATGCAAATAAAGCCAACTTTTCTTGATTACCATACCAATTATATCCTTGTATTTCTGAGTCCCTTATTTTCTTTGTCAGTAGCTTAATGTAAAGGAAATAGCAAGCGGGAAAGAGGACACCCCTGCCTGGTTCCTGGGCTCAAATAGAAATTATCGGAGAGGAACCCGCCCACTTTAATTTTCACTTCTGTTGCCCTATATATCCTCCTAATCAATCTTATAATTTTATCAGAGAATGCAAATGCTTCCATTGCCGTGCTCATAAACTCCCAGATTACTCTGTGAAATGTTTTCTCTGCATCAAGACCTACCGACAACAGTGGTAATGTCCTTCAAGGATGCATCTGCAGTCATCACATATGGGTTGTCCTGCCTCAGACAGCCCTTCAGTTGGCTGGATTCCAAAGTCTGGGTCTGGCCTCGGCTGATGTTGCACTTTCCCCGACGTCAGAGCGTCTGGGGTATAAAAGCATCAGCCGATGCCATTTTCCTCAGTCTTTCTTGCCGTGTGGTGCCTACCGCAAGTGTCTCGGTCTCGGCTGAAACCGAGTCCTTGGTACTTCCGATTACCGAAACCGCGCAACCGACTACCTCGGCCCCGGAGGCCCCGGCCGAGTCGGTTATTGAATTGCCTACTGAAACTGGTGTCCAGGAACCTTCCGACACCATTCCTTTAGACAAATCTACTCCTGCACGTGGTGCAGCCAGACCTCCTGCATCCATGTCCATTAAGGCTTTCTCTAGGGCTAAAGCTGCTAAACTTTCTAAAGTTTTGCCTCCCAAGATTACCTCTCAGAGACCCTCTACTGGCTCACAGATTCTTAGCTTAGCAGAGGATCTTATCTCCTTAATTAGAGGTTCTCAACCTCATCCGGACAGGGGCTCGCAACCACCTCCAGACAAAAGGCCCAGGGTTGAGCCCTCTGACCCCCACTCCTCAGATGAGTCCTCTGATGGCTCTACTCTGTCAGACCACCAGGAGGAGGCTTACTCAGCCTATGAGGATTCTGATGCTGAAGAATCTATTCCCTCAGCCTCCCCTCCTGAAGAGTTTTCCTTTGGAGAGACATTACACTCTATGAGAGAACATTTTCAATGGCAGGGTCAGGAATTCTCTGATTCTAGAAAGAGATTGAGGACCTTTTTACATTTACCTCAGCATAGGCCTTTAGCTATACCTCCTGTTTTGAATGTCATTGATGATGTGTACTCTGATGCTAGTACAACCCCTGACTCTCTCCCTCCGGCTCCTGCCAAACCTGATAGGTACTACAGGGTCCCGGACTCACATCTTCACCTGTACAAGGCCCACTCTGCTGATCCAGAAACTATTTCCCAGGGCCCAAAAGGGGTTGCAGCTGCCACTGCTAGAAATCCTCTACCCTCTGAAAGGGAGTCCAGAGCTTTAGAGAGATGGGGTAAAAAAGTGTATACTTCTGCAACTCTTTCCATGAGGGCATTAAATTGTCAATTTCATATGATACAGTACCAAGAGTATTTGTTAGATTACCATACCAATTATATCCTTGTATTTCTGAGTCCCTTATTTTCTTTGTCAGTAGCTTAATGTAAAGGAAATAGCAAGCGGGAAAGAGGACACCCCTGCCTGGTTCCTGTGCTCAAATAGAAATTATCAGAGAGGAACCCGCCCACTTTAATTTTCACTTCTGTTGCCCTATATATCCTCCTAATCAATCTTATAATTTTATCAGAGAATGCAAATGCTTCCATTGCCGTGCTCATAAACTCCCAGATTACTCTGTGAAAAAATGTTTTCTCTGCATCAAGACCTACCGACAACAGTGGTATTTTCTTGCATTCTGCTTCACTCTGGATCATCAGTGTTCTATTAATGTTGCCAAATGTTCGCTGTCTCCCATCCACAAAACCACACTGATCCATATTTCTCAATTTTGGTAACACCTTTGCCATTCTTTTAGCCAGTCTAGACACAAATACTTTATAATCATGATTTAAAATTTAAATTGGTGTATATGAAGGTGGGTCTGAAGGGTCTTTGCCATCTTTAGGTAACACAGCCACCATAGCTTTCTTACAAGATGTTGGTGCTTCCCCTCCTTTTAAAGTATTATTAAAATATTCCAGATGTTTATTACTTTCTTGCTTCCTAATTTCTAAATTTCCACCGGAGTACCATCTGTTCTTAGAGACTTTCCTGAAGCATGATTATACATCACTGTTTTTATCTCATCAACTCCTAAATTAGCTATTAGTTGTTGATCCTGGTCCACTTCTAACCTTGGGATAGTTAAGACTTCCATAAATATTTATGTGTACTCTTTCTTGATTTCTACATTTCTTTACTTTATACAAATGTTCATAAAATATCTGGAATACCTCTAAAACCTGTACAAGATCTCTGGTTAATTTTCTTATTATAGGTTCCCCAAGTTTGGAGACAACCCTTTCAACACTCTTTTTCCTACATCGTTGAGCTAAAAGTTTTTATGCTTTGGAGTTATCAAAAAATAGTTGCTTCAATGAATCTTTTTAAACTCATGCATATTATCTGGATACTCTCTTATTTTCTCTTTAGCACTCTGCACTTGCTCCTCTCTTGTTCTGTGAGATTCCCCTTATTCTGCAATATTTAAACCTTTGTCTGCCTGCCTTACTAATTTCTGTTACTTCTTAACCATATCAGTTTCTCTTTTATTTCAACCCTATTTGTTAAACTCCATTTTGTTTTATCCCAATTAGCTATAACTTCTAAAGATATGTCTATCTTTCCTAAAATGCTCAAATAATTTCTACTACCCATTTCATAAAGTCCTCTCTTTTAAATGGGTAGGTGGGAAAGTGCCAGTGTCTTATTTTTTTTACTACATTATTTTGCATTTTTATCTTAGTTGTTATTGGCACATGATCTGAAATGGTTAATCAATGTGTGTTGAAGTTTTAAATTAAATGCACATGTTCCTGTGAAATATAATTTCTATCTAGTCTAGCCCAGTTGCTGTACCTTGGAGAATAATATGTAAATTCTGTCAGAGGTCCTACTACTGAATTCACATCTTTTGTACCAAATATTTTCATACCTTTCTTCAGAAATCTAGCCTCTTTTGTTACATTGTCCCTTCTACATCCCCCTGATACAACCTCACTATTGCAAATCAAATTCTAGTCCCCAACTATAAGTAATATTCTCTGCTGAAAACTGTTTATTTCTCTCAAAATTTTCTTAAGCTCCATAATAGCCATTTTGATGGAATATAAATACATGCCATTGTAATACTCATCCCTTGCCATTAGCCCCTTCCTACCACAAATCTACAATTTTTGTCTGTTTTTCCTTATCTGTTACTATTGGAGCCCCTCTAGTAATTAGTATAATTACTCCCCATTTTCTCTTTCCCTGATATTATGCTGGTTATCCATTCTGAAATCCTCTGTTTTTCAATTCACATGCTAATTTCTTTCCAAATGTGTCTTCTTCAGCATTGCTATTTGCTCTATGCATTTCTTAATTTAATTTAATTTAATGCTCTTTCATTTTCATCTGTACCTGTAAAGGATTTTACATTATCCTGCCTGGTGTACAGTGAGTAATCATTTTCTACAAACACTTGAATGTACATTTCCAGCTTTTGTGTTACATGTGTATGCTAATGTTTGGCAGGCTGATCTTTTGTATGGTTGTTTTTTCTCATCTCCATTTAAATCAATGTCACATTTTCAAAACTTTTTGTTTTAATGAAAATCCTCAAACAAAAAAGTAAATACAAAACACCTCCACCCCCTATTAACTTAGAAGAAACACTCAAAGCTATGTATATCTTTAAAACATGAATTTTAACCCTCCAGAAGAGAACAATTGCCCCAAATTGCTGGCTGCACCTACAGGCATTCTCTAACCTAAAGTTAAGGTTACCCATGCTAAAGCGCCATGCTACAGCCTGTGATCCCACTTACATTGATTGATGTCTGTTCTTTTCTTTCTCTCATCCCCTCCCAGAAAAAAGCAGCTTGCATTCTTTCAGAAAACATTAACTTTTACCCTAAGAAAAAATGCACTGACTATCTTTAAATAATACTAAATTGTGCATGCACTGTCCTATTAACTGCACCAAAGTATTACAGCTGCTGGGGAGGTTATTATTTCCCATTATTTCTAACTTAATTTTTTTTCACTGAACTGCTTGCCATTGTACCTTTAAATTTTGCATTTACTTCAGCAAAGAATACTCAGAATTCTCAAGATTAACTGCTTGCACCTGTGGACATCTTGTCTCCATGGAAATATACTCAGCAATGAGTCCTTCTAAATTTCACTCAGAGAAGAATGCACAGCTACTCTCAGCTGTAGATATCTCAACTCCACTTAACATTTGCCAGTGGGAAACAAACAAGCTAATATGTTTGCATTTGTAAGAAGCTTAGCATTTTCATAGTTTTCATTATTTGGTCTTATTTTTTAAAGTTTACATGCTTACAAAAACACCTGTTCACAGCTTAAGCCAAAGGTAGTAATCTAGACATTCACCCTTGTAATATAAAAAGAGAAAATATCCTAATGCTACACTTAATATGATCAGTCTACTTTTACACCCCACCTCCACTTCAGCAGCCCATGATCACAGCACATGAACATTAAACTTTGTTTTCTCCAGCCTTTTTTCTCTTGTTATACTGTAAAACCTATATTTCTACAACTAAAAAAAGTTTTAATATCTTTAACACATACAACAGTCATTGAAAAGACTCCCCCTCACATTTAAAATACCTCTGACTGCACACCACACAAAGTTGCTTTACTGTATCTATATATAACATGGAGTTTATATCATGAAACATTTTATACAAAGACTAATAAGAAAACATTGTTTTACTTACAGTTAGTTTTCCCCTTTTAGTGTCCTTCTAAACATTAATGATATAAAGTAGGGTATTTGCTTTACACTCCACCAATAAGTTTAACAAAGTAAACAATGTCCAGTGTTTTTCAGCCACTTTTTCTTGGAAAACCATATTTCACAGATATGATAAGATGCTTTATAGTATTCCATTTAGTCACCAATTTCAGAGTTGCTGATCTTCATTCTGTAAATCTCTGACTCCCTACACCAGACTCTGATTCATGTCCAAGGTACTGCTGATTCTTCTAGTTGACTCCTGTGCTTTTTTTCTCTCATTTTCCTTTGGAAGATTGGAAAAGGTTTCACTAGCAAAGTCTGTCTATGAACCTTACTGTTAGAAGAACGAGAAGCAGAGTCCTGTTCTTCTTACTGACTCACTTTTTGTTGGATAAACATTTTCTTATTTCCTCTTAGCCTGTTCTGTGTTAAAAATGACTTTGATCCTCCAGGAAAAAGCACTTTGAAGACATCTGGTTACAGCAGCTTGAATCTCACAGCTGTCTCTTCACATTCCCTGATTGCTGGAATACATTTGCTTCTCTTCTTCCCGGTGTACAGTGAGTAATCATTTTCCACAAATACTCTGCTGTCTCCAATTTTTAATGCTTTGGCCTTCTGCCACAAATTTTTCAGAATCAACTCTTTCTGTTGGTAAGATTGCATCTTTACTAATATAAACCTGGCTGCTTTCTCGTGGCCAGGTTTGGAGCAAGCACTAAGTGTGCCCTTTCAAATAACAAATTCTGCTGTGGAATACCAGTCCAGTTGCTTATTTGTGATTTCATAAAATTAATGCAGTGTGTTGCTTCTATTGTATGTGGTGCAGCAGATAATTTTGGGTTTACTGTGTATGCTCTATCTTCTAACTACTGTTTTTAATTTAAAAGAGTTCTTGAGAAACCACATATTCAGCCAGCTTTTTCTTTATGTTACCCTCTGATTTTTGCAGTTTTATCAGTTCACCTCAATGGTTAAAGCTTCTATGTTTTTACCAGGCTTTTGTTGTTTGAATTGGTATAGTCCTTCAGTGTTTCATTTATTTTAATCACCACAATACATTTGATTTATTTCTTTCCTCTAAATTACTGGAAACAATCTGTTGAATCAAAGCTGAAGCTTGAACTGCTTTTTGCTAAACAGCTGCAGAATCCTTCACAGACAGTGTCTTCTTTTCATCTTTTCACCTTTTCTGGTTGATTTTCTTTCAAGTTTTCCAGATGTTTTCTTTGCTAGCATCCAGGCAGTTTATTTACTAGCCAGCAACTGCAAACTGTATTTTACCCCCCCCCCCAAAAAAAAAAAAACGCCTTTTCAGTGGCACTCCTTTTTCTCAATTTCTGTTTTCACACTGGGATTGCAAAAGTTACGATGTTGTTCAGTGTCCAGCCATCTTGGAAGCCTTTCCAAATTGATTTGTTGAGTGGAATTTACAGGAAGTGGAAGGTATAAATACAAATACAGTTAGTCTTGTAGTTGGTCAATAGCTGGAGTAAAGTATTTTAGTATTGAAGTTTGTGTTGTTATATAGGTTTGAATATCGATTGTGCCACAGAGGTAAATGAGAATTAGAAATTTAAAATCAGAGTAACTTGTCTGTTAGTAACTACTGGCTCTGTGAAAATGTGTATTATGATGCTGATATTTTTGTATGATAGTGCTGATGTTGTATTGTAATATTTCCTTTTTTTATTTCTTCATAGTGTGTACACAACTTCTAGTTTCCAAACCAGATGAAGATAATATAAGCTCTTACTTACAGCTCATAGATAAATGCTTAAATCATGAAGTAAGTACAAATATGCACACGGGTTTCTTTTTTATTCAGTTATGAACTGAAAAATAAGTTGTACCATCGATTAAGATATGTAGTAATTGTTTTATCACACATTGTATCGTTTTTTTTTTTTTCCAACTCTGTAGGTCCTAAAATGCTGCATCACTGTAATAGATGTTATTGTTTTCTTTATCTAATTATTCCTTGATGTGAGAAAGATCACACTGTGAAATGTTATTATCTATCACTTGTATTATTACTGTTATCTGTGACAGGAAAACTACTACCTGTCAACTGCTCTGAAGGGGTTATAGGGTGTTTGTCCACAACAAGATTTATCCATAAGTCAGGTGAAACTAGTCTGCCAAAAACAGTCTTCTCTGAAGAAGACTGCTTCTGGTTTATAACTAAAATGAAATGTTTTCTATGTGTGCTGTCAATGCAGGGTCTATATTAGAACATCGAAGTTTCAAAACTTCGAATATTCTAATATCGAACCCTATTCAGTGAAAGCTGAAAATATCGACGCAACAGAAAACCAAATTTTTTCCTAGGGAAAGAATTTGGTTGTCCGTTTCTGTTGCGTCGGTATTTTCAGTGCTGTGGTGGAAAGTTACGGGTAGGGTTCAGGTAAGTGTGAGATTGAGTGCGGGTTAGGTTAGTTAGGGTTAGGGTGCGAGTTAGGTATGTGTGTTATTGTGTGGACATGAGGGTTAGGGTGGGTTAGGTGAGTTAAGGTTAGGGTGCGGGTTAGGTATGTGTGCGATTGTGTGGACATGAGGGTTAGGGCGGGTTAGGTGAGTTAGGGTTAGGGCGCGGGTCAGGTAAGTGTGCGCTTGTGTGGACGTGAGGGTTAGGGCGTGGTAGGTGAGTTAGGGATAGGGCGTGGGTGAGGTGAGTGTGCGATAGTGACGGACCTTAGGGTTAGGGTTTGGGTTAAGGTAAGTGGATAGATAGTGGTGTGTGTATAGTTTTGTGTAGGGTCAGGTGTATGATTTTAGGTGTATGTGTGTGTGGATTGCTGTTTGTTTGGTGTGCTCGTGTTGTGTGTATGTGTTTTGGAACAGCAAATTTTTTCCCTAGGAAAAAATTCACTGTTCTGTATGTTCGATGTTTTCAGCTTTTGCTGAATAGGGTAGGATATTAGAACATTCGAAGTTCTGAAACTTCAGTGTTCTAATATAGACCCGACAATGCATTATCCTACTTAATGTTATGAATTATGTCGTCTCTGAACCCTTGGGGAAGGGACATTTCCTTGATTGTTGTGGTCTCACACACACACACGCACACACACACACACACACACACACACACACACACACACACACACACACACACACACTACATGCAGTGGTTAACAGAAAATTTACTTTCATTAAATCAGGTACACTTTGAGATTCCGTGACTTTTTCTGTGTTGAACTGTTAATTAACTTCTGTCACAAATATACAAAAAGATATTTGGAATGCATCTACAGCTTGGAGCATCATTTTAAATAAGCATCCTTAATTGTTAGTTTTACTGTAAGATTTCAAGGAATTTTACTCTGTATGCATGCTGTTTTTTCTGTTCAGATTTTAATTACCAGGTCAGATATTCTTCTGTAATAATTCTGTGTTATCCAAAAGGTTATTTTATGCCAGTATCCAATGTTTTTGTAAACTGATCTGCAGTAAAAGACATAAATGATAATAAAGGACTATTACTGTCATATATATTCATTATACTGGTTGCATGCATTGCCCAAGATCACTAATATCAAAATGAGGGGTTTTGTTTCATTTTTCTTTAAGATATTAATCATCTGCCTAAAGACTTTTAAAGAGTTATTGCTACATGTTTTTATTGAGATTATTTTATATTTAATATACTTAGTCTACAGACAGTAAGCATACAACAGTCAGTTCATAATAGCAAAGGGTTTTGAAAAGTGGCAGTTTGGAATACTGGCATTTTGGACAACCTATGGTACCAGCATTAATGTAGACAAAATATCACATTGTTGCCTGGCACTGGGGTATAGAGGGTTAAAGCTCTGATTACGTCCCAGATTTTCAGAGTTCTGTTTGTGGTTTGGGCATAGGAAGAATTGGGCAGGGGAGGATGGGAGTGAGCAGCTTAGGCAGCTTACCCATTCAGGTAGGGGAAAGGTGGTGGTCCAAGTAAGCCAATTTGCTGCTATGCAGGCAGCAACTTGCATAATGCCAGTGGCTGTAAGAATGGGGAACCTGAGATTGTCAGTCCTAGGCCAGTGACAAAAACTCTTATGGGTCAAGTATGTGGGAGTATTTACCCATGTCAGCAGACAAGGGAGGGGTTTGGGCCACATTAGAATCACTCTTCACTGCTGCTTGTGTGACAGTTGCACCATATACTGCTCTCACTCCAGTGATGGGGAAGGAATGGCCAGTGGTAGCATTTTGATGGTCATCAGGCAGGGAGGCCAGAAAAAAAGTATTGGAGGAAAATTAAAAAATAAACTATCCCAGCACTTGGAATGCAAGATCCTTGCTGGCAGTTTAATTGGTGAGTGGGAGCACGATTTTTCAGTTTGGAACATGTTTAATAATATAGTTCATGGTCTGGTGGCTACTGGGATAGGAAATATTCAGGGGTTCTAGATGCCTGCTATGAGATGCTTATGCATTTGATTTGCTTTATGAACTACAATACCAGTTGTTTACATAAGCATCACATAATAAAAATCTAGAGCCCCTATTTGCTATCCCAGTGGACAGGCAAAGCCTAGGGTTGCAGGGAGGTCCCCTTATGACTGTGGGGACCGCAGAAATGAAGCTTCCTAAGCCAGCTGTATAGCAACATTATGAAGTTTTCAGAGATTTTCAGTTTTCATGCATAGCCTGTTGACTTAAATCAGGTGATGTATGTTCTTTAAAAGTTACTGGAGCATAACTAAGGCACTTGCATAGAAGTATTGTGTCATTTCTGAAATTATGACCTTGTGCTGGCTTCTGGGGTTTGCTTGACTGTTTTTTTTTTTTTTTTTTTTTTTTGGGGGGGGGGGGGGTCGGGTCAGGTTTTCACTAAACATCCCTTCCTAGCTTGAGCCTGCTTGTTCTTACTGTTTTGGAATTGAGGCTTCTTTCTGTTTTACTAGATTAAATCAAAACCTTATTGTTGCCCATAACACAATGTGATTGTTTAATCAAATTTAAAATATGTACATTTCTAGCAACTTTTATTTTGATGTAGTTTTGATATGTGCTTTAAGATGTCTACTGTAATTCACATTAAATGACTAAGGAAATGACCTGCTATTTTACTAGACATTCCAATGTGGTGAGAGGATGAAACTCTAGCTACAATTATATTTTTTAACATGCTTGGTGGATTATCACTTAAGACATAGGCAAACATACATTTATATAAAAGAAAACAAACCATGTTAACATGTTCTCATTTACAAACATTACACATCACACACATTCTTTTATAAAATTATTATTAATAGAACATTACATGAAATACTCAATTTCTTCCCTTAAAACTCACTCCTCCTCCAAACCATTATTCTGTATGTACTGTTCCCACAATTTCCATTTGTTTCTATGTAATTTACTCTTACACTTTTCTAAAGATCCCAGTTCCAGTTATTTTGTCTGTATTAATATTCATTACTTCAAATACATTTGGTTTAGATGTTGATTTGCATTTATTAGTAATTGCTTTTTTGGCAGCCATCAAAATTACTTAACAAGGCCTTACTATGTCTAGGCAATTCAGATCATGTATCCCAGCTCAGAAATAAAACCATTTGCCCACGCAGTATTTCTGGCAGTGTACTCTTTAGGGGATTTTTTTTTAAATCTGCCAACTCATTTCACCACCAGAATATATGTTTCAAGTTACCTTTTTCTTCCTCATCAAACCTCCAACATTTGCCTGAGTTAAAATTCTTTGAAGTCTGCTTGAGCTATAAAAACACCTATGTAAACACCTCCAAGCAGAAATCATAAATCTTCTAGACTTTGTTGCATATCTGGGAGCTATACATATGTCCTCATATTGTTTCCTTGTGAATTGCTTATCCAGTCTGTTTTCCCAATCTTTTCTAACCACCTCTGATTGATTTCTGTAGTTATCATGCAATATTTTAAATGCCCTACTAATTACCCCTTTTTAACAGCAGCTTCTGCTCTAGATTCAGCTAAAAACACTACCAGAGCAAGTCTTTCACTTAGGATTCTCGGATCCCTTTCTCTTTACCTCTTCTCTGATATCAGTCTCTGATAGGGAAGGTGGTCTGTAGCCTGCAGTCCAAATCTCTTCTTAGCCTCTTCCCATTCTATTACCTTTCATTCCCTAGTTATTTGCTCTCTATTCCTTGGCTGTTTTGTTGGTTTTCTCCAGTAAATTCCAGTCTCCTTTTGCCCATTCTCTGTACTCTTAATAGCAGTCATCCCTATTGGCAGAATCTCCTTTCTTTATTCTCATGTTAGCTTAGTTCTTAGAGTACTTTCTGGTACTTTAAGAATACAATATTGTGTATGCTTGTTGTTATTCTTCTTAAGGATCTGCATCCAAAATCTCTCTCCTTATTTCTTAACTATCCCCCCTGTTTCGTTATCATCCCTTTCCACTTTGAATTATAGCCTTCTGCTTGTGTTATGTATATCAACCATAACTGTGTAGCTCTAAAATACCCCTTCAAATACCTCTAAAACACCCCTTCAAATCAGGTAATCCTAAACCACCTTGCTGTATTGCAAGGATCAGCTTATACCACTTGATCCTTGCCCTCTTCCCCTTCCAGATAAAATCCTTCAATCCTTTTTTAATTACTGTCCACAACTTTTCTTCTTTTTGATAAAAAGGGTCTATATTACCATGTCGAAAGACATGTTCTCCGAACACGTCTTAATCGACACAGTAATATTGACTTGTCTAAAACCCGAACAGCCGAGGCAGAGCATTTTTTTTCCCAGGGAACTATATCTGACCTATATCTAAAACTAGAGGGACTGAAAAGATTTTCACTGCTTGTATCCTGCTATTTGTATCCTTAAACACGAACTTCCGGTTTCTCAGTTTTTATTTTAATCTCTTCCCACATATCCTTAGCTGCCGTAACATAATCCTTTTTTAACCCATACACCTAAATACTTCATGTTATTGTGTCCCCGTAAGTATGTGTATTGCTGAACCATTTCATGTGTGGGTACATAGCTTTTGGTTTGCTTTCATTAATTTTATATCACAAAAAAGCATGAAACTGTCTCAGAATTCCACAGCACTAAGATGTCCTTTTCTGGTTTTATCAGATATAAAATAATATTGTCTGCAAATAAAGCCAGCTTTTCTTGATTTCCAAACCAATTACATCCGTGAATTTCTAAGTCCCTTATTTTCTTTACCAGTGTCTGTAAATGTAATGCAAATAACAAAGTGGAAAGAAGACACCCCTGCCTGGTATCTCTGTTCAAATACAACTTATCAAAGTCCACTTAACTTTTTGCCTCCAATCCTTCATATATCTTTCTAATTAGCCTTATTATTGTATCAGGGTATACAAATGCTTCCATTGCCGTACTCATAAAATCCCAACTTACTCAGAAAAATGCTTTCTCTGCATAAAGACCCACCAACATCATTGTTCAATTAATATTGTCAGATGTTTGCCTCTCTTCCACAAAACTACATTGATCCATATCTATCAGTTTTGGCAACACCTTTGCCATTATTTGAGCTATTATAGATGTAAACCCTTTATAATTATGGTTTAAAATTGAAATAGACTTATATGAAGTTGAGTCTGATAGGTCTTGGTTTTTAGGTATTATAACCACCACAGCTTTCTTCCAAGATGTTGGTGCTTCCCCACTTTTTAAAATACTATTAAACAAAACTTTCAAGATCTGTATCACTTTTCCCTTCCTAGCTTCCAAACTTCCACAGGAATGCCATCTATATATTATATATCACAACTTGTATCACATCTTCTCTTATCTTAACTGTTATTTGTTGAGCTTCATTTACTTCTAACCTTGGCATACTTAAATCTTCCATAAATATTTCCATCTGTGCTGCTTGTTGAGTTCCATATTCTTCTGCTTTATATACATGTTCATAAAATTTCTGAAATATCTCTAATATCTCTATAGAATCTGTGGTTATTTTTCTTATTATAGGCTTCTTAGGTTTAGCAACTACCCTTTCTATTTTCTGTTGCATAAGGGCATTATGCTAAGAGTTATGTGCTCTAGAGTTATCAAAAAACAGTTGCTTAACAGCAGTCTTTCTAAACTCATGCATAATATGCAGATACTCCCTTATCTTCTGTTTAGCACACTGGAGTTGCACCTCTTCTTGTTCTGTGAGATTCCGCAATATTTTGATCTTTGTCAGTACCTCTAAATAATTCTTGTTACTTAACCATATCTATTTTTTTATTTCTAGTCTATTTTTTAAACTCCACTTTCATTTTATCCCACTCACTAGCTATAACTTCTGAAGAAATTTTTATCTTTCTAGCTCTTGAATAATTTTCACTTCCTTTTCCTTAAATTCCTCTCTTTTTAACAGGTAGGTTGGAAAGTGCCATTGTCTCATTTTTACTTCATTACTCTGCATTTTTATCTTAGTTATTATTGGCGTATGATCTGAAATAGCTATTGAATGTATCTTGAAGCTTTTAATTAAATGCACATTCCTTTAAAATATAATTTCAGTCTTGTCCAGCCCAGTTATTGTATCTTGGGGAATAATAATTAAATTCTGAGTTTCAACTACTAAATTCACATCTTACACACCAAATATTTTCATACATTTCTTCAGAAATCTACTCTTTTTTGTTACATTTTCTTTTCTAGGTGCCCAGATGCATCCTCACTGTTGCAAATCATGTTAAAGTCCCTACCTATTAGTAATATTCCCTGCTGAAAGCTGATTATTTCTCCTACAATTTTCTAAAGCTTCATAATAGCAGTTTTAGGCAGAAAATAAATACATGCAAGCGTAATCCTCCTGCCTTGCCAGCAACCCATTACTATCACATATCTAGCATTATTGGAGCTCCTCTATCAGTTAGTATAAATACTCCCCTTTTCCTTTGTCTCTGTTATTCTGCCGAATATCCAACCTGAAATACTTTCTTTATCAAATTCATGTTTAATTCTATCCAAATGTGCCTCCTGTAGCACTGATCTTTACAATCTGCATTTCTTAATATAATTCAATACTCTTACCTTTTTTTAAATACCTTTATTGAATTAGCACTTGTGACATAGGCAAATTTACATTTATAAAAAAGGTAATCAAACTGTATTAACAAATTAACATTAACAAACATTATACTTCATATATATTGCTGTATATCATATAACCTAACCAACATTACATAAATTATTCAATTCCTGCCGATTTTTTAAACAAGGAAACATCTTTATTAAACCATCACTTATGACATAAGCAGTCATACATTTATATAAATGAAAACAAACCACACCAACACAACCCTAGTTGCAAGCATTTTACATCACAAACCATGCTGACACACTCCCATTTGCAAACATTATACATCACTTATAATCTACCCAATCATTTCCAGTCAGGCATTACATAGCTCATTTAAGTCCCCTTCTTTTAAACCTCATTCCTCCCCTGTATGTATTGTTCCCACAGTTCTCATTTTTCCAATGTAGTTTACTCCTTCCCTTTTCTAAAGATCTCAATTCCAGTTGCTTTATTTCTGTTACCATATTCACTACTTCTAATATAGTTGGTTCAGATTTTGATTTCCATTTTCTAGTATTTTTTTTTCTTAGCAGTCACCGTAATTGGACACAGCAAAGCCTTACCATGTGTAGGCAGTTCTGATTCTGTATCATAGCTAAGAAAAATAATCTCCCTCTTTTGTCTATACCTGTGAGGACATTAGTGTATCACAATAATATGTTTAGTATAGCCATTATGATAAGAAATTATTATTCCCACCTATTATATATGACAACTTTTTTTAAATGTCTGTTTCTAGCTTTTGTATTACATGCAGCCACTAATGTTTGATAGGTTGATCCCTTTATACAGTTATTCTTGTCATGGCCATGTGAACCTATGTCACATTTTACAAGACTTTTTGTTTTAATGAAACCCTCAAGCAAAAAACAAACACATTTCCATAACACCCCCATAATCTATTAACTTAAGACAAACACACAAAACTATGTAATCTTCAAATAATGAAGTTTAACCCTCTTGATAGAAACAGTGATCCTAAATTGACAGTTGCACCCACAAGCATTAATTAACCTAAAATTAAGGTTAGCCATGCTGAGACAAATGTTACAGCCTGTGCTCCTACTTAAACTAATTGTTCTCTGTTCTTGTCTCATCTTTATTCTCCTCCCAGATGTGAAATGCAGAACTTTAAGAAAAAGTGAACTGGCTATCTTTAAATACAGCTTAATTATGCAGTGTTATAGTAATCATATTAATGTTTTTAGCTGCTACAAATGTTGTCTCTTATTCACTTAGTTTATTTTTATTGAGCTCCTTTCCCTTATTTATACCTTTTGATTTTTACATTTCTCTCAGTAAACAATGTCCAGCTCTCTCGATTTATTGCCTTCACCATTAGTCAGCTTGGTTCCATGACAACCTACTGATTTAAACATGCTTTTCTTTTTTTACATTGTAATGCCTACATTTCTTAAAACTAAAAAAGAAGAAAGCACCTGTTTACTTTATCATGTACAGCAATCACTGAAAATGCTTTATTATTCAACATGCAATTGTTTTATAGAAATACTGTTAGGAAAAATTGTCTTACTTATTTTCCCCCCTTTTAGTGTCCTTCCAAATGTTAATAACATGAAATGAGGCATATGCCCATCAGTCCCCCAGCAAGTTTAACAATGTCAACAAAATTCCAATCTTTCTCAATCACTTTTTCTTGTGTAGCCATATTTCACAAATGTAATTGATGTTTTATAGTCTCACATTTATTCACTAATTTCAGTGCTATTTGTCTTCTTCCTGTTCATCTCCATCTCCCAGTCCTGGACTGCGGTTCAAGTCCAGGTTACCCCAATTCTTCTACTCAACTCCTCTACTGTTTTCTGTCAAGCATTTTCCTGTGAAACATTGGAAAATGTTTCACTGGCAAAGTCTGTCTGTGATATTTTCCATCAGAAGAATGAGAAGTAAATGTTTAAATGACTCATCTCTTGTTGGACAAACTTTTGTATTTCCCCTTAGCCTGTTCAGCATCCAAAATTACTTTGATTGTCCAGGAAAAAAATATTCTGAAGACAGCTGGATACAGCAGCTTGAATATCACACCTACCTCTCAACTTTCCCTGATTCTCTTTTGCCTAGTATACAATGAATAGTCATTTTGCACAAACACTTCAGTATGGAGTACCAGATCAGATACTTATTTGTACTTTCATAAAATTAGTATAGTCTGTTCCTTGCAGTTCTCTCGGTAAACAGAAAATCTCATATTTTCTTTGTGTGCTTTGTCCTCTTGTTTGTGTCTTTCGGCTTTTTCCCGGTTAGGGGTCGCCACAGCGGAACTCCGGTCCGCTAATGATTGGCAGAAGATTTTTATGTACTGAGTTGCCAGCTCTGACGCACAACCTTCAATGAAGGAATGCCCATTCACACATGTCTCCACACAGAAGACGCTCTAGCTGAGAATCGAACCGAACAGCATCTTACTGTGAGGCGACAAAGCTACCACAGCACCACCACCGCAGTGTGTGCTTTGTCCTCTAATGTTACCATTTTCTGAAACAGCTCTTCTTGAGCAGTGTCATACTTAGCCTTTCTTTTCATTTCAACGTCTGATTTTTGCAGTTTTATCAGTTCATCTGAATAGCTGTTTAAAGCTTCTTCCATTTTTTTCCAGTCATTTGTTATATGAGTTGATATACTCC